>NW_024403156.1:0-23095 GCF_007990345.1 Gossypium hirsutum | reverse complement strand
GGTGATTCATATACTAGAGATATGATTTGGACCTATGTGATTTATTTTGAGGTAGTTGGAGGATTTTTTTCGTTAGCTGAGTTCGCCTACAATAATAGTTTCCAATCTAGCATCTAGATGGCACTTACGAGGCTCTATATGGTCATAAGTGTCATACTCTGTTATATTAGACTGAGTTGGGTGAGCGACGGGTTTTGGTCCTGAGTTGGTTTTCCGAGACTGAAGATAATGTTAGACTAATTTGGGATCGTCTGAAGGCGTCTTCTGATAGATAGAAGTCTTATGCAAATCTGAAAATCAGAGATATCAAGTACTCTATGGGGACTTTGTTTTCTTAAGGTAACTCCGTGGAAAAGGTTCTACGGTTCGGTTGACCAAGTCCGCTCATTTTATTCTGTTCAGATGGACTACTCTCTGCAAAAGTTAGTGAAGCTCTACATTTCTGAGATTGTAAGACTGCATGGGGTTCCATTTCAATAATCTCTGATATGGATCCTCTCTTCACTTCACGGTTCTAGAAGAAACTTCACAAGGCTCTGGGTTCGAGATTGAACTTCAGTACTGCGTTCCATCCTCAGACCGATGGTCAATTTGAGAGGGTGATTCATATACTAGAAGATATGATTTGGAGCTATGTGATTTTTTCTGAGGTAGTTGGGAGGATTTTTACCGTTAGTTGAGTTCGCCTACAATAACAGTTTCCAATCTAGCATCTAGATGGCACCTTGAAGATAATTGTAGACATTTGAGACGTCTGAGTTTCGAACTAGATAATTCTTGAATCAATTCTAAGAGAATCAGAAATTATCGAAGTACTCTGTGGGGACTTTGTATTTCTAAGGTACTCCGTGGAAAAAGGTTCTACAGTTCGGTTGACCAAGTCCGCTCATTTATTCCTGTTCAGATGGACTACTCCTGCAAAAGTTAGTAAGCTCTACATTCTAAGATTGTAAGACTCATGGGTTCCAATTCATAATCTCGGATATGGATCCTCTCTTCACTTCAACGTTCAGAAGAAACTTCACAACGCTCTGGTTCAGATTGAACTTCAGTACTGCGTCCATCCTCAACCGATGGTCAATTTGAAGGGTGATTCATATACTAAGGATAGATTTGGCTATGTGATTATTTCTGAGGTATTTTTACCTTAGTTGAGTTCGCCTACAATAAAGTTTCCAATCTAGCATCTAGATGGCACCTTACGAGGCTCTATATGGTCATAATGTCATACTCTGTTATATTAGACTGAGTTGGTGAGCGACGGTTTTGGGTCCTGAGTTGGTTTCCGAACTGAAGATAATGTTAGACTAATTTGGATCTGCTGAAGGCGTCTTCTGATAGATAGAAGTCTTACAAATCTGAAAATCTGAGATATCAAGTACTCTGTGGGGACTTTGTGTTTCTTAAGGTAACTCCGTGGAAAAAGGTCTACGGTTCGGTTGACCAAGTCCGCTCATTTTATTCCTGTTCAGATGGACACTCTCTGCAAAAGTTAGTGAAGCTCTACATTTCTGAGATTGTAGACGGCATGGGGTTCCAATTCAATAATCTCTGATATGGATCCTCTCTTCACTTCACGGTCTAGAAGAAACTTCACAAGGCTCTGGGTTCGAGATTGATTACTGCTTCCATCTCAGACCGATGTCATTTGAAGGTGATTCATATACTAAGATATGATTTGACTATTATTTTTTCTGAGGTAGTTGGAGATTTTTTACCGTAGTTGAGTTCGCCTACAATAACAGTTTCCAATCTAGCATCTAGATGGCACCTTACGAGGCTCTATATGGTCATAAGTGTCATACTCTGTTATATTAGACTGAGTTGGGTGAGCGACGGGTTTTGGTCCTGAGTTGGTTTCCGAGACTGAAGATAATGTTAGACAATTTGGATCGTCTAAGGCGTCTTCTGATAGATAGAAGTCTTATGCAAATCTGAAAATCAGAGATATCAAGTACTCTGTGGGGGACTTTGTATTTCTTAAGGTAACTCCGTGAAAAAGGTTCTACGGTTCGGTTGACCAAGTCCGCTCATTTTATTCCTGTTAGATGGACTACTCTCTGCAAAAGTTAGTGAAGCTCTACATTTCTGAGATGTAAGACTGCATGGGGTTCCAATTTCAATAATCTCTGATATGGATCTCTCTTCACTTCACGGTTTAGAAGAAACTTCACAAGGCTCTGGGTTCGAGATTGAACTTCAGTACTGCGTTCCATCCTCAGACCGATGGTCAATTTGAGAGGGTGATTCATATACTAGAAGATATGATTTGGAGCTATGTGATTTCTTTCTGAGGTAGTTGGGAGATTTTTTATCGTTAGTTGAGTTCGCCTACAATAACAGTTTCCAATCTAGCATCTAGATGGCACCTTACGAGCTCTATATGGTCATAAGTGTCATACTCTGTTATATTAGACTGAGTTGGTGAGCGACGGGTTTTGGGTCCTGAGTTGGTTTCCGAGACTGAAGATAATGTTAGACTAATTTGGGATCGTCTGAAGGCGTCTTCTGATAGATAGAAGTCTTATGCAAATCTGAAAATCAGAGATATCAAGTACTCTATGGGGACTTTGTATTTCTTAAGGTAACTCCGTGGAAAAAGGTTCTACGGTTCGGTTGACCAGTCCGCTCATTTTATTCCTGTTCAGATGGACTACTCCTGCAAAAGTTAGTGAAGCTCTACATTTCTAGATTGTAAGACTGCATGGGGTTCCAATTTCAATAATCTCGATATGGATCCTCTCTTCACTTCACGGTTCTAGAAGAAACTTCACAAGGCTCTGGTTCGAGATTGAACTTCAGTACTGCGTTCCATCCTCAGACCGATGGTCAATTTGAGAGGGTGATTCATATACTAGAAGATATGATTTGGAGCTATGTGATTTTTTCTGAGGTAGTTGGGAGATTTTTTACGTTAGTTGAGTTCGCCTACAATAACAGTTTCCAATCTAGCATCTAGATGGCACCTTACGAGGCTCTATATGGTCATAAGTGTCATACTCTGTTATATTAGACTGAGTTGGGTGAGCGACGGGTTTTGGGTCCTGAGTTGGTTTCCGAGACTGAAGATAATGTTAGACTAATTTGGGATCGTCTGAAGGCGTCTTCTGATAGATAGAAGTCTTATGCAAATCTGAAAATCAGAGATATCAAGTACTCTATGGGGGACTTTGTATTTCTTAAGGTAACTCCGTGGAAAAAGGTTCTACGTTCGGTTGACCAAGTCCGCTCATTTTATTCCTGTTCAGATGGACTACTCTCTGCAAAAGTTAGTGAAGCTCTACATTTCTGAGATTGTAAGACTGCATGGGTTCCAATTTCAATAATCTCTGATATGGATCCTCTCTTCACTTCACGGTTCTAGAAGAAACTTCACAAGGCTCTGGGTTCGAGATTGAACTTCAGTACTGCGTTCCATCCTCAGACCGATGGTCAATTTGAGAGGGTGATTCATATACTAGAGATATGATTTGGAGCTATGTGATTTATTTCTGAGGTAGTTGGGAGGATTTTTACCGTTAGTTGAGTTCGCCTACAATAACAGTTTCCAATCTAGCATCTAGATGGCACCTTACGAGGCTCTATATGGTCATAAGTGTCATACTCTGTTATATTAGACTGAGTTGGGTGAGCGACGGTTTTGGGTCCTGAGTTGGTTTCCGAGACTGAAGATAATTAGACTAATTGGGATGTCTAAGCGTCTTCTGATAGATAGAAGTCTTATGCAAATCTGAAATCAGAGATATCAAGTACTCTTGGGGACTTTGTATTTCTTAAGGTAACTCCGTGGAAAAGGTTCTACGTTCGGTTGACCAAGTCCGCTCATTTTATTCCTGTTCAGATGGACTACTCCTGCAAAAGTTAGTGAAGCTCTACATTTCTAGATTGTAAGACTCATGGGGTTCCAATTTCAATAATCTCTGATATGGATCCTCTCTTCACTTCACGGTTCAGAAGAAACTTCACAAGCTCTGGGTTCGAGATTGAACTTCAGTACTGCGTCCATCCTCAGACCGATGGTCAATTTGAAGGGTGATTCATATACTAGAGATATGATTTGGAGCTATGTGATTTATTTCTGAGGTAGTTGGGGATTTTTACCGTTAGTTGAGTTCGCCTACAATAACAGTTTCCAATCTAGCATCTAGATGGCACCTTACGAGGCTCTATATGGTCATAAGTGTCTACTCTGTTATATTAGACTGAGTTGGGTGAGCGACGGGTTTTGGTCCTGAGTTGGTTTCCGAGACTGAAGATAATGTTAGACTAATTTGGGATCGTCTGAAGGCGTCTTCTGATAGATAGAAGTCTTATGCAAATCTGAAAATCAGAGATATCAAGTACTCTGTGGGGGACTTTGTATTTCTTAAGGTAACTCCGTGGAAAAAGGTTCTACGGTTCGGTTGACCAAGTCCGCTCATTTTATTCCTGTTAGATGGACTACTCTCTGCAAAAGTTAGTGAAGCTCTACATTTCTGAGATTGTAAGACTGCATGGGGTTCCAATTTCAATAATCTCTGATATGGATCCTCTCTTCACTTCACGGTTCTAGAAGAAACTTCACAAGGCTCTGGGTTCGAGATTGAACTTCAGTACTGCGTTCCATCCTCAGACCGATGGTCAATTTGAGAGGGTGATTCATATACTAGAGATATGATTTGGAGCTATGTGATTTATTTCTGAGGTAGTTGGGAGGATTTTTTACGTTAGTTGAGTTCGCCTACAATAACAGTTTCCAATCTAGCATCTAGATGGCACCTTACGAGGCTCTATATGGTCATAAGTGTCATACTCTGTTATATTAGACTGAGTTGGGTGAGCGACGGGTTTGGGTCCTGAGTTGGTTTCCGAGACTGAAGATAATGTTAGACTAATTTGGGATCGTCTGAAGGCGTCTTCTGATAGATAGAAGTCTTATGCAAATCTGAAAATCAGAGATATCAAGTACTCTATGGGGGACTTTGTATTTCTTAAGGTAACTCCGTGGAAAAGGTTCTACGGTTCGGTTGACCAAGTCCGCTCATTTTATTCCTGTTCAGATGGACTACTCTCTGCAAAAGTTAGTGAAGCTCTACATTTCTGAGATTGTAAGACTGCATGGGGTTCCAATTTCAATAATCTCTGATATGGATCCTCTCTTCACTTCACGGTTTAGAAGAAACTTCACAAGGCTCTGGGTTCGAGATTGAACTTCAGTACTGCGTTCCATCCTCAGACCGATGGTCAATTTGAGAGGGTGATTCATATACTAGAAGATATGATTTGGAGCTATGTGATTTATTTCTGAGGTAGTTGGAGGATTTTTTACGTTAGTTGAGTTCGCCTACAATAACAGTTTCCAATCTAGCATCTAGATGGCACCTTACGAGGCTCTATATGGTCATAAGTGTCATACTCTGTTATATTAGACTGAGTTGGGTGAGCGACGGGTTTTGGGTCCTGAGTTGGTTTCCGAGACTGAAGATAATGTTAGACTAATTTGGGATCGTCTGAAGGCGTCTTCTGATAGATAGAAGTCTTATGCAAATCTGAAAATCAGAGATATCAAGTACTCTATGGGGACTTTGTATTTCTTAAGGTAACTCCGTGGAAAAAGGTTCTACGGTTCGGTTGACCAAGTCCGCTCATTTTATTCCTGTTCAGATGGACTACTCTCTGCAAAAGTTAGTGAAGCTCTACATTTCTGAGATTGTAAGACTGCATGGGTTCCAATTTCAATAATCTCTGATATGGATCCTCTCTTCACTTCACGGTTCAGAAGAAACTTCACAAGGCTCTGGGTTCGAGATTGAACTTCAGTACTGCTTCCATCCTCAGACCGATGGTCAATTTGAGAGGGTGATTCATATACTAGAGATATGATTTGGAGCTATGTGATTTATTTCTGAGGTAGTTGGAGGATTTTTTACCGTTAGTTGAGTTCGCCTACAATAACAGTTTCCAATCTAGCATCTAGATGGCACCTTACGAGGCTCTATATGGTCATAAGTGTCATACTCTGTTATATTAGACTGAGTTGGGTGAGCGACGGGTTTGGGTCCTGAGTTGGTTTCCGAGACTGAAGATAATGTTAGACTAATTTGGGATCGTCTGAAGGCGTCTTCTGATAGATAGAAGTCTTATGCAAATCTGAAATCAGAGATATCAAGTACTCTATGGGGGACTTTGTATTTCTTAAGGTAACTCCGTGGAAAAGGTTCTACGGTTCGGTTGACCAAGTCCGCTCATTTTATTCCTGTTCAGATGGACTACTCTCTGCAAAAGTTAGTGAAGCTCTACATTTCTGAGATTGTAAGACTGCATGGGTTCCAATTTCAATAATCTCTGATATGGATCCTCTCTTCACTTCACGTTCTAGAAGAAACTTCACAAGGCTCTGGGTTCGAGATTGAACTTCAGTACTGCGTTCCATCCTCAGACCGATGGTCAATTTGAGAGGGTGATTCATATACTAGAGATATGATTTGGAGCTATGTGATTTATTTCTGAGGTAGTTGGGAGGATTTTTTACGTTAGTTGAGTTCGCCTACAATAACAGTTTCCAATCTAGCATCTAGATGGCACCTTACGAGGCTCTATATGGTCATAAGTGTCATACTCTGTTATATTAGACTGAGTTGGGTGAGCGACGGGTTTTGGGTCCTGAGTTGGTTTCCGAGACTGAAGATAATGTTAGACTAATTTGGGATCGTCTGAAGGCGTCTTCTGATAGATAGAAGTCTTATGCAAATCTGAAATCAGAGATATCAAGTACTCTATGGGGGACTTTGTATTTCTTAAGGTAATCCGTGGAAAAGGTTCTACGTTCGGTTGACCAAGTCCGCTCATTTTATTCCTGTTCAGATGGACTACTCTCTGCAAAAGTTAGTGAAGCTCTACATTTCTGAGATTGTAAGACTGCATGGGTTCCAATTTCAATAATCTCTGATATGGATCCTCTCTTCACTTCACGGTTCTAGAAGAAACTTCACAAGGCTCTGGGTTCGAGATTGAACTTCAGTACTGCGTTCCATCCTCAGACCGATGGTCAATTTGAGAGGGTGATTCATATACTAGAGATATGATTTGGAGCTATGTGATTTATTTCTGAGGTAGTTGGGAGGATTTTTTACCGTTAGTTGAGTTCGCCTACAATAACAGTTTCCAATCTAGCATCTAGATGGCACCTTACGAGGCTCTATATGGTCATAAGTGTCATACTCTGTTATATTAGACTGAGTTGGGTGAGCGACGGGTTTTGGGTCCTGAGTTGGTTTCCGAGACTGAAGATAATGTTAGACTAATTTGGGATCGTCTGAAGGCGTCTTCTGATAGATAGAAGTCTTATGCAAATCTGAAAATCAGAGATATCAAGTACTCTTGGGGGACTTTGTATTTCTTAAGGTAACTCCGTGGAAAAAGGTTCTACGGTTCGGTTGACCAAGTCCGCTCATTTTATTCCTGTTCAGATGGACTACTCTCTGCAAAGTTAGTGAAGCTCTACATTTCTAGATTGTAGACTGCATGGGTTCCAATTTCATAATCTCTGATATGGATCCTCTTCATTCACGTTCTAGAAACTTCACAGGCTTGGTTCGAGATTGACTTCAGTACTGCGTTCCATCCTCAGACCGATGGTCAATTTGAGAGGGTGATTCATATACTAGAGATATGATTTGGAGCTATGTGATTTATTTCTGAGGTAGTTGGGAGGATTTTTACGTTAGTTGAGTTCGCCTACAATAAAGTTTCCAATCTAGCATCTAGATGGCACCTTACGAGGCTCTATATGGTCATAAGTGTCATACTCTGTTATATTAGACTGAGTTGGGTGAGCGACGGGTTTTGGGTCTGAGTTGGTTTCCGAGACTGAAGATAATGTTAGACTAATTTGGGATCGTCTGAAGGCGTCTTCTGATAGATAGAAGTCTTATGCAAATCTGAAATCAGAGATATCAAGTACTCTATGGGGACTTTGTATTTCTTAAGGTAACTCCGTGGAAAAGGTTCTACGGTTCGGTTGACCAAGTCCGCTCATTTTATTCCTGTTCAGATGGACTACTCTCTGCAAAAGTTAGTGAAGCTCTACATTTCTGAGATTGTAAGACTGCATGGGGTTCCAATTTCAATAATCTCTGATATGGATCCTCTCTTCACTTCACGGTTCTAGAAGAAACTTCACAAGGCTCTGGGTTCGAGATTGAACTTCAGTACTGCGTTCCATCCTCAGACCGATGGTCAATTTGAGAGGGTGATTCATATACTAGAGGATATGATTTGGAGCTATGTGATTTATTTCTGAGGTAGTTGGGAGGATTTTTTACGTTAGTTGAGTTCGCCTACAATAACAGTTTCCAATCTAGCATCTAGATGGCACCTTACGAGGCTCTATATGGTCATAAGTGTCATACTCTGTTATATTAGACTGAGTTGGGTGAGCGACGGGTTTTGGGTCCTGAGTTGGTTTCCGAGACTGAAGATAATGTTAGACTAATTTGGGATCGTCTGAAGGCGTCTTCTGATAGATAGAAGTCTTATGCAAATCTGAAATCAGAGATATCAAGTACTCTATGGGGACTTTGTATTTCTTAAGGTAACTCCGTGGAAAAGGTTCTACGGTTCGGTTGACCAAGTCCGCTCATTTTATTCCTGTTCAGATGGACTACTCTCTGCAAAGTTAGTGAAGCTCTACATTTCTGAGATTGTAGACTGCATGGGTTCCAATTTCATATCTCTGATATGGATCCTCTCTTCACTTCACGTTTAGAAACTTCACAAGGCTCTGGGTTCGAGATTGAACTTCAGTACTGCGTTCCATCCTCAGACCGATGGTCAATTTGAGAGGGTGATTCATATACTAGAAGATATGATTTGGAGCTATGTGATTTATTTCTGAGGTAGTTGGGAGGATTTTTTACCGTTAGTTGAGTTCGCCTACATAAAGTTTCCAATCTAGCATCTAGATGGCACCTTACGAGGCTCTATATGGTCATAAGTGTCATACTCTGTTATATTAGACTGAGTTGGGTGAGCGACGGGTTTTGGGTCCTGAGTTGGTTTCCGAGACTGAAGATAATGTTAGACTAATTTGGGATCGTCTGAAGGCGTCTTCTGATAGATAGAAGTCTTATGCAAATCTGAAATCAGAGATATCAAGTACTCTTGGGGACTTTGTATTTCTTAAGGTAACTCCGTGGAAAAGGTTCTACGGTTCGGTTGACCAAGTCCGCTCATTTTATTCCTGTTCAGATGGACTACTCTCTGCAAAGTTAGTGAAGCTCTACATTTCTGAGATTGTAAGACTGCATGGGGTTCCAATTTCAATAATCTCTGATATGGATCCTCTCTTCACTTCACGGTTCTAGAAGAAACTTCACAAGGCTCTGGGTTCGAGATTGAACTTCAGTACTGCGTTCCATCCTCAGACGATGGTCAATTTGAGAGGGTGATTCATATACTAGAAGATATGATTTGGAGCTATGTGATTTATTTCTGAGGTAGTTGGGAGGATTTTTTACGTTAGTTGAGTTCGCCTACAATAACAGTTTCCAATCTAGCATCTAGATGGCACCTTACGAGGCTCTATATGGTCATAAGTGTCATACTCTGTTATATTAGACTGAGTTGGGTGAGCGACGGGTTTTGGGTCCTGAGTTGGTTTCCGAGACTGAAGATAATGTTAGACTAATTTGGGATCGTCTGAAGGCGTCTTCTGATAGATAGAAGTCTTATGCAAATCTGAAAATCAGAGATATCAAGTACTCTATGGGGGACTTTGTATTTCTTAAGGTAACTCCGTGGAAAAAGGTTCTACGGTTCGGTTGACCAAGTCCGCTCATTTTATTCCTGTTCAGATGGACTACTCTCTGCAAAAGTTAGTGAAGCTCTACATTTCTGAGATTGTAAGACTGCATGGGGTTCCAATTTCAATAATCTCTGATATGGATCCTCTCTTCACTTCACGGTTCTAGAAGAAACTTCACAAGGCTCTGGGTTCGAGATTGAACTTCAGTACTGCGTTCCATCCTCAGACCGATGGTCAATTTGAGAGGGTGATTCATATACTAGAGATATGATTTGGAGCTATGTGATTTATTTCTGAGGTAGTTGGGAGGATTTTTTACGTTAGTTGAGTTCGCCTACAATAAAGTTTCCAATCTAGCATCTAGATGGCACCTTACGAGGCTCTATATGGTCATAAGTGTCATACTCTGTTATATTAGACTGAGTTGGGTGAGCGACGGGTTTTGGGTCCTGAGTTGGTTTCCGAGACTGAAGATAATGTTAGACTAATTTGGGATCGTCTGAAGGCGTCTTCTGATAGATAGAAGTCTTATGCAAATCTGAAAATCAGAGATATCAAGTACTCTTGGGGGACTTTGTATTTCTTAAGGTAACTCCGTGGAAAAGGTTCTACGGTTCGGTTGACCAAGTCCGCTCATTTTATTCCTGTTCAGATGGACTACTCTCTGCAAAAGTTAGTGAAGCTCTACATTTCTGAGATTGTAAGACTGCATGGGGTTCCAATTTCAATAATCTCTGATATGGATCCTCTCTTCACTTCACGGTTCTAGAAGAAACTTCACAAGGCTCTGGGTTCGAGATTGAACTTCAGTACTGCGTTCCATCCTCAGACCGATGGTCAATTTGAGAGGGTGATTCATATACTAGAGATATGATTTGGAGCTATGTGATTTATTTCTGAGGTAGTTGGGAGGATTTTTTATCGTTAGTTGAGTTCGCCTACAATAACAGTTTCCAATCTAGCATCTAGATGGCACCTTACGAGGCTCTATATGGTCATAAGTGTCATACTCTGTTATATTAGACTGAGTTGGGTGAGCGACGGGTTTTGGGTCCTGAGTTGGTTTCCGAGACTGAAGATAATGTTAGACTAATTTGGGATCGTCTGAAGGCGTCTTCTGATAGATAGAAGTCTTATGCAAATCTGAAAATCAGAGATATCAAGTACTCTATGGGGGACTTTGTATTTCTTAAGGTAACTCCGTGGAAAAGGTTCTACGGTTCGGTTGACCAAGTCCGCTCATTTTATTCCTGTTCAGATGGACTACTCTCTGCAAAAGTTAGTGAAGCTCTACATTTCTGAGATTGTAAGACTGCATGGGGTTCCAATTTCAATAATCTCTGATATGGATCCTCTCTTCACTTCACGGTTCTAGAAGAAACTTCACAAGGCTCTGGGTTCGAGATTGAACTTCAGTACTGCGTTCCATCCTCAGACCGATGGTCAATTTGAGAGGGTGATTCATATACTAGAGATATGATTTGGAGCTATGTGATTTATTTCTGAGGTAGTTGGGAGGATTTTTTACGTTAGTTGAGTTCGCCTACAATAACAGTTTCCAATCTAGCATCTAGATGGCACCTTACGAGGCTCTATATGGTCATAAGTGTCATACTCTGTTATATTAGACTGAGTTGGGTGAGCGACGGGTTTTGGGTCCTGAGTTGGTTTCCGAGACTGAAGATAATGTTAGACTAATTTGGGATCGTCTGAAGGCGTCTTCTGATAGATAGAAGTCTTATGCAAATCTGAAAATCAGAGATATCAAGTACTCTATGGGGGACTTTGTATTTCTTAAGGTAACTCCGTGGAAAAGGTTCTACGGTTCGGTTGACCAAGTCCGCTCATTTTATTCCTGTTCAGATGGACTACTCTCTGCAAAAGTTAGTGAAGCTCTACATTTCTGAGATTGTAAGACTGCATGGGGTTCCAATTTCAATAATCTCTGATATGGATCCTCTCTTCACTTCACGGTTCTAGAAGAAACTTCACAAGGCTCTGGGTTCGAGATTGAACTTCAGTACTGCGTTCCATCCTCAGACCGATGGTCAATTTGAGAGGGTGATTCATATACTAGAGATATGATTTGGAGCTATGTGATTTATTTCTGAGGTAGTTGGGAGGATTTTTTACGTTAGTTGAGTTCGCCTACAATAACAGTTTCCAATCTAGCATCTAGATGGCACCTTACGAGGCTCTATATGGTCATAAGTGTCATACTCTGTTATATTAGACTGAGTTGGGTGAGCGACGGGTTTTGGGTCCTGAGTTGGTTTCCGAGACTGAAGATAATGTTAGACTAATTTGGGATCGTCTGAAGGCGTCTTCTGATAGATAGAAGTCTTATGCAAATCTGAAAATCAGAGATATCAAGTACTCTATGGGGGACTTTGTATTTCTTAAGGTAACTCCGTGGAAAAGGTTCTACGGTTCGGTTGACCAAGTCCGCTCATTTTATTCCTGTTCAGATGGACTACTCTCTGCAAAAGTTAGTGAAGCTCTACATTTCTGAGATTGTAAGACTGCATGGGGTTCCAATTTCAATAATCTCTGATATGGATCCTCTCTTCACTTCACGGTTCTAGAAGAAACTTCACAAGGCTCTGGGTTCGAGATTGAACTTCAGTACTGCGTTCCATCCTCAGACCGATGGTCAATTTGAGAGGGTGATTCATATACTAGAAGATATGATTTGGAGCTATGTGATTTATTTCTGAGGTAGTTGGGAGGATTTTTTACGTTAGTTGAGTTCGCCTACAATAACAGTTTCCAATCTAGCATCTAGATGGCACCTTACGAGGCTCTATATGGTCATAAGTGTCATACTCTGTTATATTAGACTGAGTTGGGTGAGCGACGGGTTTTGGGTCCTGAGTTGGTTTCCGAGACTGAAGATAATGTTAGACTAATTTGGGATCGTCTGAAGGCGTCTTCTGATAGATAGAAGTCTTATGCAAATCTGAAAATCAGAGATATCAAGTACTCTATGGGGGACTTTGTATTTCTTAAGGTAACTCCGTGGAAAAAGGTTCTACGGTTCGGTTGACCAAGTCCGCTCATTTTATTCCTGTTCAGATGGACTACTCTCTGCAAAAGTTAGTGAAGCTCTACATTTCTGAGATTGTAAGACTGCATGGGGTTCCAATTTCAATAATCTCTGATATGGATCCTCTCTTCACTTCACGGTTCTAGAAGAAACTTCACAAGGCTCTGGGTTCGAGATTGAACTTCAGTACTGCGTTCCATCCTCAGACCGATGGTCAATTTGAGAGGGTGATTCATATACTAGAAGATATGATTTGGAGCTATGTGATTTATTTCTGAGGTAGTTGGGAGGATTTTTTATCGTTAGTTGAGTTCGCCTACAATAACAGTTTCCAATCTAGCATCTAGATGGCACCTTACGAGGCTCTATATGGTCATAAGTGTCATACTCTGTTATATTAGACTGAGTTGGGTGAGCGACGGGTTTTGGGTCCTGAGTTGGTTTCCGAGACTGAAGATAATGTTAGACTAATTTGGGATCGTCTGAAGGCGTCTTCTGATAGATAGAAGTCTTATGCAAATCTGAAAATCAGAGATATCAAGTACTCTATGGGGGACTTTGTATTTCTTAAGGTAACTCCGTGGAAAAAGGTTCTACGGTTCGGTTGACCAAGTCCGCTCATTTTATTCCTGTTCAGATGGACTACTCTCTGCAAAAGTTAGTGAAGCTCTACATTTCTGAGATTGTAAGACTGCATGGGGTTCCAATTTCAATAATCTCTGATATGGATCCTCTCTTCACTTCACGGTTCTAGAAGAAACTTCACAAGGCTCTGGGTTCGAGATTGAACTTCAGTACTGCGTTCCATCCTCAGACCGATGGTCAATTTGAGAGGGTGATTCATATACTAGAAGATATGATTTGGAGCTATGTGATTTATTTCTGAGGTAGTTGGGAGGATTTTTTACGTTAGTTGAGTTCGCCTACAATAACAGTTTCCAATCTAGCATCTAGATGGCACCTTACGAGGCTCTATATGGTCATAAGTGTCATACTCTGTTATATTAGACTGAGTTGGGTGAGCGACGGGTTTTGGGTCCTGAGTTGGTTTCCGAGACTGAAGATAATGTTAGACTAATTTGGGATCGTCTGAAGGCGTCTTCTGATAGATAGAAGTCTTATGCAAATCTGAAAATCAGAGATATCAAGTACTCTATGGGGGACTTTGTATTTCTTAAGGTAACTCCGTGGAAAAAGGTTCTACGGTTCGGTTGACCAAGTCCGCTCATTTTATTCCTGTTCAGATGGACTACTCTCTGCAAAAGTTAGTGAAGCTCTACATTTCTGAGATTGTAAGACTGCATGGGGTTCCAATTTCAATAATCTCTGATATGGATCCTCTCTTCACTTCACGGTTCTAGAAGAAACTTCACAAGGCTCTGGGTTCGAGATTGAACTTCAGTACTGCGTTCCATCCTCAGACCGATGGTCAATTTGAGAGGGTGATTCATATACTAGAAGATATGATTTGGAGCTATGTGATTTATTTCTGAGGTAGTTGGGAGGATTTTTTACGTTAGTTGAGTTCGCCTACAATAACAGTTTCCAATCTAGCATCTAGATGGCACCTTACGAGGCTCTATATGGTCATAAGTGTCATACTCTGTTATATTAGACTGAGTTGGGTGAGCGACGGGTTTTGGGTCCTGAGTTGGTTTCCGAGACTGAAGATAATGTTAGACTAATTTGGGATCGTCTGAAGGCGTCTTCTGATAGATAGAAGTCTTATGCAAATCTGAAAATCAGAGATATCAAGTACTCTGTGGGGGACTTTGTATTTCTTAAGGTAACTCCGTGGAAAAAGGTTCTACGGTTCGGTTGACCAAGTCCGCTCATTTTATTCCTGTTCAGATGGACTACTCTCTGCAAAAGTTAGTGAAGCTCTACATTTCTGAGATTGTAAGACTGCATGGGGTTCCAATTTCAATAATCTCTGATATGGATCCTCTCTTCACTTCACGGTTCTAGAAGAAACTTCACAAGGCTCTGGGTTCGAGATTGAACTTCAGTACTGCGTTCCATCCTCAGACCGATGGTCAATTTGAGAGGGTGATTCATATACTAGAAGATATGATTTGGAGCTATGTGATTTATTTCTGAGGTAGTTGGGAGGATTTTTATCGTTAGTTGAGTTCGCCTACAATAACAGTTTCCAATCTAGCATCTAGATGGCACCTTACGAGGCTCTATATGGTCATAAGTGTCATACTCTGTTATATTAGACTGAGTTGGGTGAGCGACGGGTTTTGGGTCCTGAGTTGGTTTCCGAGACTGAAGATAATGTTAGACTAATTTGGGATCGTCTGAAGGCGTCTTCTGATAGATAGAAGTCTTATGCAAATCTGAAAATCAGAGATATCAAGTACTCTATGGGGGACTTTGTATTTCTTAAGGTAACTCCGTGGAAAAGGTTCTACGGTTCGGTTGACCAAGTCCGCTCATTTTATTCCTGTTCAGATGGACTACTCTCTGCAAAAGTTAGTGAAGCTCTACATTTCTGAGATTGTAAGACTGCATGGGGTTCCAATTTCAATAATCTCTGATATGGATCCTCTCTTCACTTCACGGTTCTAGAAGAAACTTCACAAGGCTCTGGGTTCGAGATTGAACTTCAGTACTGCGTTCCATCCTCAGACCGATGGTCAATTTGAGAGGGTGATTCATATACTAGAAGATATGATTTGGAGCTATGTGATTTATTTCTGAGGTAGTTGGGAGGATTTTTTACGTTAGTTGAGTTCGCCTACAATAACAGTTTCCAATCTAGCATCTAGATGGCACCTTACGAGGCTCTATATGGTCATAAGTGTCATACTCTGTTATATTAGACTGAGTTGGGTGAGCGACGGGTTTTGGGTCCTGAGTTGGTTTCCGAGACTGAAGATAATGTTAGACTAATTTGGGATCGTCTGAAGGCGTCTTCTGATAGATAGAAGTCTTATGCAAATCTGAAAATCAGAGATATCAAGTACTCTTGGGGGACTTTGTATTTCTTAAGGTAACTCCGTGGAAAAAGGTTCTACGGTTCGGTTGACCAAGTCCGCTCATTTTATTCCTGTTCAGATGGACTACTCTCTGCAAAAGTTAGTGAAGCTCTACATTTCTGAGATTGTAAGACTGCATGGGGTTCCAATTTCAATAATCTCTGATATGGATCCTCTCTTCACTTCACGGTTCTAGAAGAAACTTCACAAGGCTCTGGGTTCGAGATTGAACTTCAGTACTGCGTTCCATCCTCAGACCGATGGTCAATTTGAGAGGGTGATTCATATACTAGAAGATATGATTTGGAGCTATGTGATTTATTTCTGAGGTAGTTGGGAGGATTTTTTATCGTTAGTTGAGTTCGCCTACAATAACAGTTTCCAATCTAGCATCTAGATGGCACCTTACGAGGCTCTATATGGTCATAAGTGTCATACTCTGTTATATTAGACTGAGTTGGGTGAGCGACGGGTTTTGGGTCCTGAGTTGGTTTCCGAGACTGAAGATAATGTTAGACTAATTTGGGATCGTCTGAAGGCGTCTTCTGATAGATAGAAGTCTTATGCAAATCTGAAAATCAGAGATATCAAGTACTCTTGGGGGACTTTGTATTTCTTAAGGTAACTCCGTGGAAAAAGGTTCTACGGTTCGGTTGACCAAGTCCGCTCATTTTATTCCTGTTCAGATGGACTACTCTCTGCAAAAGTTAGTGAAGCTCTACATTTCTGAGATTGTAAGACTGCATGGGGTTCCAATTTCAATAATCTCTGATATGGATCCTCTCTTCACTTCACGGTTCTAGAAGAAACTTCACAAGGCTCTGGGTTCGAGATTGAACTTCAGTACTGCGTTCCATCCTCAGACCGATGGTCAATTTGAGAGGGTGATTCATATACTAGAAGATATGATTTGGAGCTATGTGATTTATTTCTGAGGTAGTTGGGAGGATTTTTTACCGTTAGTTGAGTTCGCCTACAATAACAGTTTCCAATCTAGCATCTAGATGGCACCTTACGAGGCTCTATATGGTCATAAGTGTCATACTCTGTTATATTAGACTGAGTTGGGTGAGCGACGGGTTTTGGGTCCTGAGTTGGTTTCCGAGACTGAAGATAATGTTAGACTAATTTGGGATCGTCTGAAGGCGTCTTCTGATAGATAGAAGTCTTATGCAAATCTGAAAATCAGAGATATCAAGTACTCTGTGGGGACTTTGTATTTCTTAAGGTAACTCCGTGGAAAAAGGTTCTACGGTTCGGTTGACCAAGTCCGCTCATTTTATTCCTGTTCAGATGGACTACTCTCTGCAAAAGTTAGTGAAGCTCTACATTTCTGAGATTGTAAGACTGCATGGGGTTCCAATTTCAATAATCTCTGATATGGATCCTCTCTTCACTTCACGGTTCTAGAAGAAACTTCACAAGGCTCTGGGTTCGAGATTGAACTTCAGTACTGCGTTCCATCCTCAGACCGATGGTCAATTTGAGAGGGTGATTCATATACTAGAAGATATGATTTGGAGCTATGTGATTTATTTCTGAGGTAGTTGGGAGGATTTTTATCGTTAGTTGAGTTCGCCTACAATAACAGTTTCCAATCTAGCATCTAGATGGCACCTTACGAGGCTCTATATGGTCATAAGTGTCATACTCTGTTATATTAGACTGAGTTGGGTGAGCGACGGGTTTTGGGTCCTGAGTTGGTTTCCGAGACTGAAGATAATGTTAGACTAATTTGGGATCGTCTGAAGGCGTCTTCTGATAGATAGAAGTCTTATGCAAATCTGAAAATCAGAGATATCAAGTACTCTGTGGGGGACTTTGTATTTCTTAAGGTAACTCCGTGGAAAAGGTTCTACGGTTCGGTTGACCAAGTCCGCTCATTTTATTCCTGTTCAGATGGACTACTCTCTGCAAAAGTTAGTGAAGCTCTACATTTCTGAGATTGTAAGACTGCATGGGGTTCCAATTTCAATAATCTCTGATATGGATCCTCTCTTCACTTCACGGTTCTAGAAGAAACTTCACAAGGCTCTGGGTTCGAGATTGAACTTCAGTACTGCGTTCCATCCTCAGACCGATGGTCAATTTGAGAGGGTGATTCATATACTAGAAGATATGATTTGGAGCTATGTGATTTATTTCTGAGGTAGTTGGGAGGATTTTTTATCGTTAGTTGAGTTCGCCTACAATAACAGTTTCCAATCTAGCATCTAGATGGCACCTTACGAGGCTCTATATGGTCATAAGTGTCATACTCTGTTATATTAGACTGAGTTGGGTGAGCGACGGGTTTTGGGTCCTGAGTTGGTTTCCGAGACTGAAGATAATGTTAGACTAATTTGGGATCGTCTGAAGGCGTCTTCTGATAGATAGAAGTCTTATGCAAATCTGAAAATCAGAGATATCAAGTACTCTTGGGGGACTTTGTATTTCTTAAGGTAACTCCGTGGAAAAGGTTCTACGGTTCGGTTGACCAAGTCCGCTCATTTTATTCCTGTTCAGATGGACTACTCTCTGCAAAAGTTAGTGAAGCTCTACATTTCTGAGATTGTAAGACTGCATGGGGTTCCAATTTCAATAATCTCTGATATGGATCCTCTCTTCACTTCACGGTTCTAGAAGAAACTTCACAAGGCTCTGGGTTCGAGATTGAACTTCAGTACTGCGTTCCATCCTCAGACCGATGGTCAATTTGAGAGGGTGATTCATATACTAGAAGATATGATTTGGAGCTATGTGATTTATTTCTGAGGTAGTTGGGAGGATTTTTTATCGTTAGTTGAGTTCGCCTACAATAACAGTTTCCAATCTAGCATCTAGATGGCACCTTACGAGGCTCTATATGGTCATAAGTGTCATACTCTGTTATATTAGACTGAGTTGGGTGAGCGACGGGTTTTGGGTCCTGAGTTGGTTTCCGAGACTGAAGATAATGTTAGACTAATTTGGGATCGTCTGAAGGCGTCTTCTGATAGATAGAAGTCTTATGCAAATCTGAAAATCAGAGATATCAAGTACTCTTGGGGGACTTTGTATTTCTTAAGGTAACTCCGTGGAAAAAGGTTCTACGGTTCGGTTGACCAAGTCCGCTCATTTTATTCCTGTTCAGATGGACTACTCTCTGCAAAAGTTAGTGAAGCTCTACATTTCTGAGATTGTAAGACTGCATGGGGTTCCAATTTCAATAATCTCTGATATGGATCCTCTCTTCACTTCACGGTTCTAGAAGAAACTTCACAAGGCTCTGGGTTCGAGATTGAACTTCAGTACTGCGTTCCATCCTCAGACCGATGGTCAATTTGAGAGGGTGATTCATATACTAGAAGATATGATTTGGAGCTATGTGATTTATTTCTGAGGTAGTTGGGAGGATTTTTATCGTTAGTTGAGTTCGCCTACAATAACAGTTTCCAATCTAGCATCTAGATGGCACCTTACGAGGCTCTATATGGTCATAAGTGTCATACTCTGTTATATTAGACTGAGTTGGGTGAGCGACGGGTTTTGGGTCCTGAGTTGGTTTCCGAGACTGAAGATAATGTTAGACTAATTTGGGATCGTCTGAAGGCGTCTTCTGATAGATAGAAGTCTTATGCAAATCTGAAAATCAGAGATATCAAGTACTCTATGGGGGACTTTGTATTTCTTAAGGTAACTCCGTGGAAAAGGTTCTACGGTTCGGTTGACCAAGTCCGCTCATTTTATTCCTGTTCAGATGGACTACTCTCTGCAAAAGTTAGTGAAGCTCTACATTTCTGAGATTGTAAGACTGCATGGGGTTCCAATTTCAATAATCTCTGATATGGATCCTCTCTTCACTTCACGGTTCTAGAAGAAACTTCACAAGGCTCTGGGTTCGAGATTGAACTTCAGTACTGCGTTCCATCCTCAGACCGATGGTCAATTTGAGAGGGTGATTCATATACTAGAAGATATGATTTGGAGCTATGTGATTTATTTCTGAGGTAGTTGGGAGGATTTTTATCGTTAGTTGAGTTCGCCTACAATAACAGTTTCCAATCTAGCATCTAGATGGCACCTTACGAGGCTCTATATGGTCATAAGTGTCATACTCTGTTATATTAGACTGAGTTGGGTGAGCGACGGGTTTTGGGTCCTGAGTTGGTTTCCGAGACTGAAGATAATGTTAGACTAATTTGGGATCGTCTGAAGGCGTCTTCTGATAGATAGAAGTCTTATGCAAATCTGAAAATCAGAGATATCAAGTACTCTGTGGGGGACTTTGTATTTCTTAAGGTAACTCCGTGGAAAAGGTTCTACGGTTCGGTTGACCAAGTCCGCTCATTTTATTCCTGTTCAGATGGACTACTCTCTGCAAAAGTTAGTGAAGCTCTACATTTCTGAGATTGTAAGACTGCATGGGGTTCCAATTTCAATAATCTCTGATATGGATCCTCTCTTCACTTCACGGTTCTAGAAGAAACTTCACAAGGCTCTGGGTTCGAGATTGAACTTCAGTACTGCGTTCCATCCTCAGACCGATGGTCAATTTGAGAGGGTGATTCATATACTAGAAGATATGATTTGGAGCTATGTGATTTATTTCTGAGGTAGTTGGGAGGATTTTTATCGTTAGTTGAGTTCGCCTACAATAACAGTTTCCAATCTAGCATCTAGATGGCACCTTACGAGGCTCTATATGGTCATAAGTGTCATACTCTGTTATATTAGACTGAGTTGGGTGAGCGACGGGTTTTGGGTCCTGAGTTGGTTTCCGAGACTGAAGATAATGTTAGACTAATTTGGGATCGTCTGAAGGCGTCTTCTGATAGATAGAAGTCTTATGCAAATCTGAAAATCAGAGATATCAAGTACTCTGTGGGGGACTTTGTATTTCTTAAGGTAACTCCGTGGAAAAAGGTTCTACGGTTCGGTTGACCAAGTCCGCTCATTTTATTCCTGTTCAGATGGACTACTCTCTGCAAAAGTTAGTGAAGCTCTACATTTCTGAGATTGTAAGACTGCATGGGGTTCCAATTTCAATAATCTCTGATATGGATCCTCTCTTCACTTCACGGTTCTAGAAGAAACTTCACAAGGCTCTGGGTTCGAGATTGAACTTCAGTACTGCGTTCCATCCTCAGACCGATGGTCAATTTGAGAGGGTGATTCATATACTAGAAGATATGATTTGGAGCTATGTGATTTATTTCTGAGGTAGTTGGGAGGATTTTTTATCGTTAGTTGAGTTCGCCTACAATAACAGTTTCCAATCTAGCATCTAGATGGCACCTTACGAGGCTCTATATGGTCATAAGTGTCATACTCTGTTATATTAGACTGAGTTGGGTGAGCGACGGGTTTTGGGTCCTGAGTTGGTTTCCGAGACTGAAGATAATGTTAGACTAATTTGGATCGTCTGAAGGCGTCTTCTGATAGATAGAAGTCTTATGCAAATCTGAAAATCAGAGATATCAAGTACTCTTGGGGGACTTTGTATTTCTTAAGGTAACTCCGTGGAAAAGGTTCTACGGTTCGGTGACCAAGTCCGCTCATTTTATTCCTGTTCAGATGGACTACTCTCTGCAAAAGTTAGTGAAGCTCTACATTTCTGAGATTGTAAGACTGCATGGGGTTCCAATTTCAATATCTCTGATATGGATCCTCTCTTCACTTCACGTTCTAGAAGAAACTTCACAAGGCTCTGGGTTCGAGATTGAACTTCAGTACTGCGTTCCATCCTCAGACCGATGGTCAATTTGAGAGGGTGATTCATATACTAGAAGATATGATTTGGAGCTATGTGATTTATTTCTGAGTAGTTGGAGGATTTTTATCGTTAGTTGAGTTCGCCTACAATAAAGTTTCCAATCTAGCATCTAGATGGCACCTTACGAGGCTCTATATGGTCATAAGTGTCATACTCTGTTATATTAGACTGAGTTGGTGAGCGACGGTTTTGGGTCCTGAGTTGGTTTCCGAGACTGAAGATAATGTTAGACTAATTTGGATCTCTGAAGGCGTCTTCTGATAGATAGAGTCTTATCAATCTGAAATCAGAGATATCAAGTATCTTGGGGATTTGTATTTCTTAAGGTACTCCGTGGAAAAGGTTCTACGGTTCGTGACCAAGTCCGCTCATTTTATTCCTGTTCAGATGGACTACTCTCTGCAAAAGTTAGTGAAGCTCTACATTTCTGAGATTGTAAGACTGCATGGGGTTCCAATTTCAATAATCTCTGATATGATCCTCTCTTCACTTCACGTTCTAGAAGAAACTTCACAAGGCTCTGGTTCGAGATTGAACTTCAGTACTGCGTTCCATCCTCAGACCGATGGTCAATTTGAGAGGGTGATTCTATACTAGAAGATATGATTTGAGCTATGTGATTTATTTCTGAGGTAGTGGGGATTTTTTCGTTAGTTGAGTTCGCCTACAATAACAGTTTCCAATCTAGCATCTAGATGGCACCTTACGAGGCTCTATATGGTCATAAGTGTCATACTCTGTTATATTAGACTGAGTTGGGTGAGCGAGGTTTGGTCCTGAGTTGGTTTCAGACTGAAATGTTAACAATTTGGATCTCTGAAGGGTCTCTGATAGATAGAATCTTATGCAATCTGAAATCAGAGATATCAATACTTTGGGGGACTTTGTATTTCTTAAGGTAACTCCGTGGAAAAGGTTCTACGGTTCGGCTGACCAAGTCGCTCATTTTATTCCTGTTCAGATGGACTACTCTCTGCAAAGTTAGTGAGCTCTACATTTCTGAGATTGTAAGATGCATGGGTTCCAATTTCAATAATCTCTGATATGATCCTCTCTTCACTTCACGGTTTAGAAGAACTTACAAGGCTCTGGTTCGAGATTGAACTTCTATGGTTCCATCCTCGACGATGTCATTTGAGGGTGATTATTATAGATATGATTTGAGTTTGTTTTTTTGGGTTGGATTTTTTTTAGTTGGTCGCTAAAAAGTTCAATCTAGATTGATGCCTTTCTTTTTAGTTCTTTTTTTTACTGGTTCGATTTTGGTCTGTTGGTTTCAGACTGAAGATAATGTTAGACTAATTTGGGATCGTCTGAAGGCGTCTTCTGATAGATGAGTCTTATGCAATCTGAATCAGATATCAAGTACTCTTGGGACTTTGTATTTCTTAAGTAACTCCGTGGAAAAGGTTCACGTTGGTTGCAAGTCCGCTCTTTTACTGTTCAATGGTACTCTCTGCAAAAGTTAGTGAAGCTCTACATTTCTGAGTTGTAAGATCGCATGGGGTTCCATTTCATAATCCTCATGGATCTCCTTCACCAGAGTT
>NW_024403155.1:0-23161 GCF_007990345.1 Gossypium hirsutum | reverse complement strand
AACTCATATTACGAGAAATGAGTTGAGCCTCAAGACACGTTGAGGTAATTTCAATTTCTGTTTTTCAAAATCAACTCATATTGCGAGAGGTGAGTTGAGCCTCACATGCTGAGGTATTTTCAATTTCTGTTTTCAAAACAAAATTCAACTCATATTGCGAGAAATGAGTTGAGCCTCAAGACACGTTGAGGTAATTTCAATTTCTGTTTTCAAAAATTCAACTCATATTGCGAGAAATGAGTTGAGCCTCAAGACACGCTGAGGTAATTTTCAATTTCTCTTTCAAAATTCAACTCATATTGCGAGAAATGAGTTGAGCCTCAAGACACTGAGGTATTTTTCAATTTTTGTTTTTTTAAAAAAAATCAACTCATATTGCAAGAGGTGAGTTGAGCCTCGGACACGCTGAGGTAATTTCAATTTATGCTTTCAAAATTCAACTGATATTACGAGAAATGAGTTGAGCCTCAAGACACGTTGAGGTATTTTCAATTTCTCTTTCAAAAATCAACTCATATTGCGAGAGGTGAGTTGAGCCTCGGTTCACATGCTGAGGTATTTTCAATTTCTGTCTTTCAAAAAAAATTCAACTCATATTGCGACAAATGAGTTGAGCCTCAAGACACGTAGAGGTAATTTCAATTTCTGTTTTGAAAATTCAACTCATATTGCGAGAAATGAGTTGAGCCTCAAGACATGCTTAGGTATTTTCAATTTCAATTTTTCAAAAAAAAAATCAACTCATATTCCGAGAGGTGAGTTGAGCCTCGAGACACGCTGAGGTAATTTCAATTTCTGTTTTCAAAATTCAACTCATATTGCGAGAGGTGCGTTGAGCCTCGGACACGTTTCGTAATTTCAATTTCTGTTTCAAAATTCAACTCATATTACGATAAATGAGTTGAGCCTCAGACACGTTGAGGTATTTCAATTCTGTTTTCGAAATCAACCATATTGCGAGAGGTGAGTTGAGCTCGTCACATGCTGAGGTATTTTCAATTTCTATCTTGAAAAAAATTCAACTCATATTACGAGAAATGAGTTGAGCCAAAGACACGTTGAGTATTTTCAGTTTTGTTTTAAAAATCAACTCATATGCGAGAGGTGAGTTGAGCCTCGGTTCACATGCTGAGGTATTTCAATTTCTATCTTTCAAAAAAAAAGTCAACTCATATTGCGAGAAATGAGTTGATCCTCAAGACACGTTGAGGTAATTTCAATTTCTGTTTTCAAAATTCAACTCATATTGCAAGAAATGATTGAGCCTCAAGACACGTTGAGGTAATTCAATTTCTGTTTTCAAAATTCAACTCATATTGCGAGAAATGAGCTGAGCATCAAGATATGCTGAGTATTTCAATTTCTGTTTTCAAAAAATCAACTCATATTGCGAGATGAGTTGAGTCGGACACGCTGAGGTAATTTCAATTCTGTTTTCAAAATTCAACTCATATTCGAGAATGGTTGAGCATGGACACGCTGAGGTAATTTCAATTTCTGTTTTCAAAATTCAACTCATATTCGAGAAATGAGTTGAGCCTCAAGACACTTGAGGTATTTCAATTTCTGTTTTCAAAATTCAACTCATATTGCGAGATGAGTTGAGCCTCACACTAGGTATTTCAATTTCTGTTTTCAAATTTCTATAAATATTAAAATTATTTTTTTTTTTTTCAAAATTCAACTCATATACGAGAAATGAGTTGAGCCTCAAGACACGTTGAGGTAATTTCAATTTCTGTTTTCAAAATAACTTATATTGCGAGAGTGAGTTGAGCTCGTCACATGCTGAGGTATTTTCAATTTCTGTCTTTCAAAAATTCAACTCATATTGCGAGAAATGAGTTGAGCCTCAAGACACGTTGAGGTAATTTCAATTTCTGTTTTCAAAATTCAACTCATATTGCGAGAAATGAGTTGAGCCTCAAGACAGTTGAGGTAATTTCAATTTCTGTCTTCAAAATTCAACTCATATTGCGAGAAATGAGTTAAGCCTCAAGACATGCTGAGGTATTTTCAATTTTTGTTTTTTTTTAAAAATCAACTCATATTGCAAGAGGTGAGTTGAGCCTCGGGACACGCTGAGGTAATTTCAATTTATGCTTTCAAAATTCAACTATATTACGAGAAATGAGTTGAGCCTCAAGACACGTTGAGGTATTTTCAATTTCTCTTTTCAAAAATCAACTCATATTGCGAGAGGTGAGTTGAGCCTCGGTTCACATGCTGAGGTATTTTCAATTTCTGTCTTTCAAAAAAAATTCAACTCATATTGTGACAAATGAGTTGAGCCTCAAGACACGTAGAGGTAATTTCAATTTCTGTTTTAAAATTCAACTCATATTGCGAGAAATGAGTTGAGCCTCAAGACATGCTTAGGTATTTTCAATTTCATTTTCAAAAAAAATCAACTCATATTCGAGAGGTGAGTTGAGCCTCGAGACACGCTGAGGTAATTTCAATTTCTGTTTTCAAAATTCAACTCATATTGCGAGAGGTGCGTTGAGCCTCGGACACGTTCGGTAATTTCAATTTCTGTTTTCAAAATTCAACTCATATTACGATAAATGAGTTGAGCCTCAAGACACGTTGAGGTATTTTCAATTTCTGTTTTCGAAAATCAACTCATATTGCGAGAGGTGAGTTGAGCCTCGGTTCACATGCTGAGGTATTTTCAATTTCTATCTTTGAAAAAAAATTCAACTCATATTACGAGAAATGAGTTGAGCCAAAGACACGTTGAGGTATTTTCAATTTTTGTTTTTAAAAATCAACTCATATTGCGAGAGGTGAGTTGAGCCCGGTTCACATGCTGAGGTATTTTCAATTTCTATCTTTCAAAAAAAAGTCAACTCATATTGCGAGAAATGAGTTGATCCTCAAGACACGTTGAGGTAATTTCAATTTCTGTTTTCAAAATTCAACTCATATTGCAAGAAATGATTGAGCCTCAAGACACGTTGAGGTAATTTCAATTTCTGTTTTCAAAATTCAACTCATATTGCGAGAAATGAGCTGAGCATCAAGATATGCTGAGGTATTTTCAATTTCTGTTTTCTAAAAAAAAATCAACTCATATTGCGAGAGGTGAGTTGAGCATCGGGACACGCTGAGGTAATTTCAATTTCTGTTTTCAAAATTCAACTCATATTTCGAGAGGTGTGTTGAGCCTTGGGACACGCTGAGGTAATTTCAATTTCTGTTTTCAAAATTCAACTCATATTACGAGAAATGAGTTGAGCCTCAAGACACGTTGAGGTATTTTCAATTTCTGTTTTCAAAATTCAACTCATATTGCGAGAAATGAGTTGAGCCTAAAGACACGTTGAGGTAATTTCAATTTCTGTTTTCAAAATTCAACTCATATTGCGAGAAATGAGTTGAGCCTCAAGACACGTTGAGGTATTTCAATTTCTGTTTTCAAAATTCAATTCATATTGCGAGATGTGAGTTGAGCCTCGGACACGCTGAGATAATTTCAATTTCTGTTTTCATAATTCAACTCATATTACGAGAAATGAGTTGAGCCTCAAGACACGTTGAGGTATTTTCAATTTCTGTTTTGAAAATTCAACTCATATTATGAGAAATGAGTTGAGCCTCAAGACATGCTGAGGTATTTTCAATTTCTGTTCTTCAAAAAAAAAAATCAACTCATATTGCGAGAAGTGAGTTGAGCATCGGACACGCTTCGGTAATTTCAATTTCTGTTTTCAAAATTCAACTCATATTACGAGAAATGAGTTGAGCCTCCTGACACGTTAAGGTATATTCAATTTCTATTTTCAAAAATCAACTCATATTGCGAGAGGTGAGTTGAGCCTCGGTCACATGCTGAGGTATTTTCAATTTCTGTCTTTTAAAAAAATTAACTCATATTACGAGAAACGAGTTGAGCCTCAAGACACGTTGAGGTATTTTCAATTTCTGTTTTCAAAAATCAACTTATATTGCGAGAGGTGAGTTGAGCCTCGGTTCACATGCTGAGGTATTTTCAATTCCTGTCTTTCAAAAAAATTCAACTCATATTGCGAGAAATGAGTTGAGCCTCAAGACACGTTGAGGTAATTTCAATTTCTGTTTTCAAAATTCAACTCATATTGCGAGAAATGAGTTGAGCCTCAAGACACGTTGAGGTAATTTCAATTTCTGTCTTCAAAATTCAACTCATATTGCGAGAAAGAGTTAAGCCTCAAGACTTGTTGAGGTATTTTAATTTTTGTTTTTTTAAAAAAAATCAACTCATATTGCAAGAGGTGAGTTGAGCCTCGGGACACGCTGAGGTAATTTGAATTTATGTTTTCAAAATTCAACTCATATTACGAGAAATGAGTTGAGCCTCAAGACACGTTGAGGTATTTTCAATTTCTGTTTTCAAAATCAACTTATATTGCGAAAGGTGAGTTGAGCCTCGGTTCACATGCTGAGGTATTTTAATTTCTGTCTTTCAATAAAAATTCAACTCATATTACGAGAAACGAGTTGAGCCTCAAGACACGTTGAGGTATTTTCTATTTCTCTTTTCAAAAATCAACTCATATTGCGAGAGGTGAGTTGAGCCTCGGTTCACATGCTGAGGTATTTTCAATTTCTGTCTTTCAAAAAAAATTCAACTCATATTGTGAGAAATGAGTTGAGCCTCAAGACACGTTGAGGTAATTTCAATTTCTATTTTCAAAATCAACTTATATTGCGAGAGGTGAGTTGAGCCTCGGTTCACATGCTGAGGTATTTTCAATTTCCGTCTTTCAAAAAAAAGTCAACTCATATTGCGAGAAATGAGTTGATCCTCAAGACACGTTGAGGTAATTTCAATTTCTGTTTTCAAAATTCAACTCATATTGCAAGAAATGATTTGAGCCTCAAGACACGTTGAGGTAATTTCAATTTCTGTTTTCAAAATTCAACTCATATTGCGAGAAATGAGCTGAGCATCAAGATATGCTGAGGTATTTTCAATTTCTGTTTTTCAAAAAAAAATCAACTCATATTGCGAGAGGTGAGTTGAGCATCGGGACACGCTGAGGTAATTTCAATTTCTGTTTTCAAAATTCAACTCATATTTCGAGAGGTGTGTTGAGCCTTGGGACACGCTGAGGTAATTTCAATTTCTGTTTTCAAAATTCAACTCATATTACGAGAAATGAGTTGAGCCTCAAGACACGTTGAGGTATTTTCAATTTCTGTTTTCAAAATTCAACTCATATTGCGAGAAATGAGTTGAGCCTCAAGACACGTTGAGGTAATTTCAATTTCTGTTTTCAAAATTCAACTCATATTGCGAGAAATGAGTTGAGCCTCAAGACACGTTGAGCTAATTTTAATTTCTGTTTTCAAAATTCAACTCATATTACGAGAAATGAGTTGAGCCTCAAGACACGTTGAGGTAATTTCAATTTCTGTTTTCAAAAATCAACTTATATTGCGAGAGGTGAGTTGAGCCTCGGTTCACATGCTGAGGTATTTTCAATTTCTGTTTTCAAAATTCAACTCATATTGCGAGAAATGAGTTGAGCCTCAAGACACGTTGAGGTAATTTCAATTTCTGTTTTCAAAATTCAACTCATATTGCGAGAAATGAGTTGAGCCTCAAGACACGTTGAGGTAATTTCAATTTCTGTTTTCAAAATTCAACTCATATTGCGAGAAATGAGTTGAGCCTCAAGACAGGTTGAGGTAATTTCAATTTCTGTCTTCAAAATTCAACTCATATTGCGAGAAATGAGTTAAGCCTCAAGACATGCTGAGGTATTTTCAATTTTTGTTTTTTTTTTAAAATTCAACTCATATTGCAAGAGGTGAGTTGAGCCTCGGGACACGCTGAGGTAATTTCTATTTATGCTTTCAAAATTCAACTCATATTACGAGAAATGAGTTGAGCCTCAAGACACGTTGAGGTATTTTCAATTTCTCTTTTCAAAATCAACTCATATTGCGAGAGGTGAGTTGAGCCTCGGTTCACATGCTGAGGTATTTTCAATTTCTGTCTTTCAAAAAAAATTCAACTCATATTGCGACAAATGAGTTGAGCCTCAAGACACGTAGAGGTAATTTCAATTTCTGTTTTGAAAATTCAACTCATATTGCGAGAAATGAGTTGAGCCTCAAGACATGCTTAGGTATTTTCAATTTCAATTTTTCAAAAAAAAAATCAACTCATATTCCGAGAGGTGAGTTGAGCCTCGAGACACGCTGAGGTAATTTCAATTTCTGTTTTCAAAATTCAACTCATATTGCGAGAGGTGCGTTGAGCCTCGGGACACGTTTCGGTAATTTCAATTTCTGTTTTCAAAATTCAACTCATATTACGATAAATGAGTTGAGCCTCAAGACACGTTGAGGTATTTTCAATTTCTATTTTCGAAAATCAACTCATATTGCGAGAGGTGAGTTGAGCCTCGGTTCACATGCTGAGGTATTTTCAATTTCTATCTTTGAAAAAAAATTCAACTCATATTACGAGAAATGAGTTGAGCCAAAAGACACGTTGAGGTATTTTCAATTTTTGTTTTTAAAAATCAACTCATATTGCGAGAGGTGAGTTGAGCCTCGGTTCACATGCTGAGGTATTTTCAATTTCTATCTTTCAAAAAAAAAGTCAACTCATATTGCGAGAAATGAGTTGATCCTCAAGACACGTTGAGGTAATTTCAATTTCTGTTTTCAAACTTCAACTCATATTGCAAGAAATGATTTGAGCCTCAAGACACGTTGAGGTAATTTCAATTTCTGTTTTCAAAATTCAACTCATATTGCGAGAAATGAGCTGAGCATCAAGATATGCTGAGGTATTTTCAATTTCTGTTTTTCAAAAAAAATCAACTCATATTGCGAGAGGTGAGTTGAGCATCGGACACGCTGAGGTAATTTCAATTTCTGTTTTCAAAATTCAACTCATATTTCGAGAGGTGTGTTGAGCCTTGGGACACGCTGAGGTAATTTCAATTTCTGTTTTCAAAATTCAACTCATATTACGAGAAATGAGTTGAGCCTCAAGACACGTTGAGGTATTTTCAATTTCTGTTTTCAAAATTCAACTCATATTGCGAGAAATGAGTTGAGCCTAAAGACACGTTGAGGTAATTTCAATTTCTGTTTTCAAAATTCAACTCATATTGCGAGAAATGAGTTGAGCCTCAAGACACGTTGAGCTAATTTTAATTTCTGTTTTCAAAATTCAACTCATATTACGAGAAATGAGTTGAGCCTCAAGACACGTTGAGGTAATTTCAATTTCTGTTTTCAAATTCAACTCATATTGCGAGAAATGAGTTAAGCCTCAAGACATGCTGAGGTATTTTCAATTTTTGCTTTTTTTAAAAAAAATCAACTCATATTGCAAGAGGTGAGTTGAGCCTCGGACACGCTGAGGTAATTTCATTTTCTGTTTGCAAATTCAAGTCATATTGCGAGATGTGAGTTGAGCCTCGGGACACGCTGAGATAATTTCAATTTCTGTTTTCATAATTCAACTCATATTACGAGAAATGAGTTGAGCCTCAAGACACGTTGAGGTATTTTCAATTTCTGTTTTCAAAATTCAACTCATATTATGAGAAATGAGTTGAGCCTCAAGACATGCTGAGGTATTTTCAATTTCTGTTCTTAAAAAAAATCAACTCATATTGCGAGAAGTGAGTTGAGCATCGGGACACGCTTCGGTAATTTCAATTTCTGTTTTCAAAATTCAACTCATATTACGAGAAATGAGTTTAGCCTCAAGACACGTTAAGGTATATTCAATTTCTATTTTCAAAAATCAACTCATATTGCGAGAGGTGAGTTGAGCCTCGGTTCACATGCTGAGGTATTTTCAATTTCTGTCTTTTAAAAAAAATTTAACTCATATTACGAGAAACGAGTTGAGCCTCAAGACACGTTGAGGTATTTTCAATTTCTGTTTTCAAAAATCAACTTATATTGCGAGAGGTGAGTTGAGCCTCGGTTCACATGCTGAGGTATTTTCAATTCCTGTCTTTCAAAAAAAATTCAACTCATATTGCGAGAAATGAGTTGATCCTCAAGACACGTTGAGGTAATTTCAATTTCTGTTTTCAAAATTCAACTCATATTGCGAGAAATGAGTTGAGCCTCAAGACATGCTTAGGTATTTTCAATTTCATTTTTCAAAAAAAAATCAACTCATATTCCGAGAAATGAGTTAAGCCTCAAGACTTGCTGAGGTATTTTTAATTTTTGTTTTTTTTTAAAAATCAACTCATATTGCAAGAGGTGAGTTGAGCCTCGGGACACGCTGAGGTAATTTCAATTTATGTTTTCAAAATTCAACTCATATTACGAGAAATGAGTTGAGCCTCAAGACACGTTGAGGTATTTTCAATTTCTGTTTTCAAAAATCAACTTATATTGCGAAAGGTGAGTTGAGCCTCGGTTCACATGCTGAGGTATTTTAAATTTCTGTCTTTCAATAAAAATTCAACTCATATTACGAGAAATGAGTTGAGCCTAAAGACACGTTGAGGTATTTTCTATTTCTGTTTTCGAAAATAAACTCATATTGCGAGAGGTGAGTTGAGCCTCGGTTCACATGCTGAGATATTTTCAATTTCTGTCTTTCAAAAAAAAATTCAACTCATATTGTGAGAAATGAGTTGAGCCTCAAGACACGTTGAGGTAATTTCAATTTCTGTTTTCAAAATTCAACTCATATTGCGAGAAATGAGTTGAGGCTCAGGACACGTTGAGGTAATTTCAATTTCTGTTTTCAAAATTCAACTAATATTGCGAGAAATGAGTTGAGCCTCAAGACACGCTGAGGTAATTTCAATTTCTGTTTTCAAAATTCAACTCATATTGCGAGAAATGAGTTAAGCCTCAAGACATGCGGAGGTATTTTTAATTTCTGTTTTTCAAAAAAAAATCAACTCATATTGCAAGAGGTGAGTTGAGCCTCGGGACATGCTGAGGTAATTTCAATTTCTGTTTTCAAAATTCAACTCATATTACGAGAAATGAGTTGAGCCTTAAGACAGGTTGAGGTAATTTCAATTTTTGTTTTCAAAATTCAACTCATATTGCGAGAAATGAGTTGAGCCTCAAGATATGCTGAGGTATTTTAAATTTCTGTTTTTAAAAAAAAAATCAACTCATATTGCGAGCGGTGAGTTGAGCCTCGGGACACGCTGAGGTAATTTCAATCTCTGTTTTCAAAATTCAACTCATATTTCGAGAGGTGTGTTGAGCCTTGGGACATGCTGAGGTAATTTCAATTTCTGTTTTCAAAATTCAACTCATATTACGAGAAATGAGTTGAGCCTCAAGACACGTTGAGGTATTTTCAATTTCTGTGTTCAAAAATCAACTTATATTGCGAGAGGTGAGTTGAGCCTCGGTTCACATGCTGAGGTATTTTCAATTTCTGTCTTTCAAAAAAAAATTCAACTCATATTGCGAGAAATGAGGTGAGCCTCAAGACACGTTGAGGTAATTTCAATTTCTGTTTTCAAAATTCAACTCATATTGCGAGAAATGAGTTGAGCCTCAAGACACGCTGAGGTAATTTCAATTTCTATTTTCAAAATTCAACTAATATTACGAGAAATGAGTTGAGCCTCAAGACATATTGAGGTATTTTCAATTTTGTTTTCAAAATTCCACTCATATTGCGAGAAATGAGTTGAGCCTCAAGACACTTTGAGGTAATTTCAATTTATGTTTTCAAAATTCAACTCATATTGCGAGAAATGAGTTGAGCCTCAAGACACGTTGAGGTATTTTCAATTTCTGTTTTAAAAAAAAAATCAACTCATATTGCGAGAGGTGAGTTGAGCCTCAGGACACGCTTCGGTAATTTCAATTTCTGTTTTCAAAATTCAACTCATATTACGAGAAATGAGTTGAGCCTCAAGACACGTTGAGGTATTTTGAATTTCTGTTTTCAAAAATCAACTCATATTGTGAGAGGTGAGTTGAACCTCGGTTCACTTGCTGAGGTATTTTCAATTTCTGTCTTTCAAAAAAAAATTCAACTCATATTGCGAGAAATGAATTGAGCCTCAAGACAGGTTGAGGTAAATTCAATTTCTGTTTTCAAAATTCAACTCATATTGCGAGAAATGAGTTGAGCCTCAAGACATGCTGAGGTAATTTCAATTTCTGTTTTCAAAATTCAACTCATATTGCGAGAAATGAGTTGAGCCTCAAGACATGCTGAGGTATTTTTAATTTTTGTTTTTCAAAAAAAAAATCAACTCATATTGCGAGAGGTGAGTTGAGGCTCGGGACACGCTGAGGTGATTTCTATTTCTATTTTCAAATTCAACTCATATTACGAGAAATGAGTTGAGCCTCAAGACACGTTGAGGTATTTTCAATTTCTATTTTCAAAAATCAACTCATATTGCGAGAGGTGAGTTGAGCCTCGGTTCACATGCTGAGGTATTTTCAATTTCTGTCTTTCAAAAAAATTCAACTCATATTGTGAGAAATGAGTTGAGCCTCAAGACACGTTGAGGTAATTTCAATTTCTGCCTTTCAAAAAAAAATCGACTCATATTGCGAGAGGTGAGTTGAGCCTTGGCTCACGCGTTGAGCTATTTTCAATTTCTGTCTTTCAAAAAATCAACTCATATTGCGAGAGGTGAGTTGAGCTTCAGATCACACACTGAGGTATTTTTTCAATTTATATTTTTCAAAAAAATCAACTCATATTGCGAGAGGTGAGTTGAGTTTTTTATTTCTACGAGAGGTGAGTTGAGCCTCGAGTCACATGTCGAGGTATTTTCAAAATCTGCTTTTCAAGATAAGTTTCAAAAATCAACTCATATTACGAGAGGATCACATGCTGAGTAGAGAATAAAGATTGAAGCTGATTGAAGACGTCAGATTCTGTCTCTTTAAAGTTGCAGTGGAGTTGATCGAGGACATCAGAGCTTGCCTTTCTGAAGTCGCAGAAGAAAAGACCCCAAACCTTATCTCACTGAAGCGATAGAAGAGCAGATTGAAGTTGTAGATCTCACATTTCTGAAGTTACAGTGAAGTAGATCGAAGCCATAAATTTCATATCCTTGAAGTTACATTGGAATAGATTGAAGCTACAAGGCGTATATCATAAAATGCAGTGGGGTGAACCAAAGCTACAAGATGCGGTGGACTGAAAAGGGACTAACTAAACAAGAAGAGTTCCAAAGCAAGTCAAGACCTAGCAAGACCGGGCAAATTTGGTCTTCCTTGAAAGTCTTTACTCTATTCCCGTTGCACGACAATGAGCAAAGAGAGGCAACTGTAGAAGCCCAAATTGCCCAGGCCCGATTACATCAAAAACCAACCAAACCTCTAAACCCACTAAAACCCTTAACCCATGACCCATTTACATCTACCCAAACCCATTACAAAATCCAAATATTAAACCCAATTCAAAAGCCCATTAAACCCAAAAAAAAACCTAACCCCAAAAAAACCAAGAAACCCTAGCCACCTAGCCACTTTCCCACTTGCCCCTTTTTCCTCCCATTTTTGATATCCATTGTCTGCCACCATCACCTACAAAAGAAATAGAAAAAGAAATAATAGAAAATCATGTAAAAGATGGCTATAAAAAGCCATTCAAAAATCATGTAAGGGGGGGTTTTTTTTAGAGGATTGAAAAAAAGACAAGCACAAAAATCCCTCCAAAATTTGAATACAAAAGAAAATCAATAAAAAGGTTTGTATCTTTTTTTCTTTTTTCTTTTCTGTCGAATCTTTTTTCTTTCTTTTTGTTTTTTTTCTTTTCTTTCTTTTTATATACATATACATATATATATTATAAAAAAAATAATTTTTTTTTACCTTTTCCGGCCACCGTCCACGGTGGCCGGCGGTGGCAGCCGGCGGCGGTCCGGTGACCGGATGGTGACCGGTCTTGTGGCCAGAAATCACCTCACCCCTCTCCCTCTCTTTTTTTTCCTTTTCAAGTGCAATAATGAATTTTTTTTTGAAGAAAAAGGGCTTTTTATAGCCCCCCAAAACGACGTCATTTAGGGGTTGGCCATTAAACCCCAAAATGACGTCGTTTTAACTTGGATCGGTTCGACCCGACCCGACCCGCCTAGGATCCGCGTGTTTTTTTAAAGCAAGGGCTAATTCGCTTTTAGCCCTTCCGCTCTTTATTGCTTTGCAATTAAGTCATTATTCGTTTTTTTAATTGGGCCCCGAAATTTGTCGTGATTTTCAATTTAGTCCCCGCTAATGTGCTGAGTTTTGATGGGAAGGAATATTTTCTGTTTTGGCCCCCCACTGTTTCCGCGCGTGTTCAATATAGTCCTTTCCTTTTATTTTTATTTCAATTTTGCCCCAAATATTTTGTTTTTAGTTCAATTTAATCCTTTTTAGTTATTTTACTATTTAAATTAATTATTTTAGTATTATTATTATATTTTATTTACTTATGTAGTGTGTTAATAATTTTATCATTTCTAATACGTATATATATATTATATGTATTTATATATATTATGTATATATTTTTTAATGCATTAGTTATATATTTCTTATACTATTCCATGTATGTATTTTATATCATCTTATGTATATATTCTTAAATATTATTATATATACATATATATATTTTAAATACCATATTGTGTATATATTATTATTACTAATTATTACTATTGCTAGTATTATTATAATTATTATTACATTAGTGTATATTTTATGTACATATATATATTTGTACATATCATTATTTTATATTATTGTTGTAATTTTTTATGTATATATTTTTATGTACGTTTCCTAATATTTTCTTTTATTGTAGATATTATTACTATTATTATTACATACTTTTATTATATGCACATATATATATGTATTTTTATGCACATATTATTATTTTATATTATTATTACCAAATATATCATTTTTCCTATTTTATTATTAGTACATGATTTGTTTTTATTTTCTTTTTTTGTAAATATCATTGTTATTGTTATTCTAATATTCTAGTATTCCATGTTAATATTTTTCATTAATGATATCATTTTTTGCGTCGTTTATCTATTTTTAATTTCTCACTTTAGGAATATTTTTCTCATGTTTTAATTAATTTCAATAAATAAGGCAATGTTTCGCATTTTGGAACATCGAAGAATTGTGCCCTAACTTACGGGGTTTCGGTTCTCTCGTTGGTTTTAAATAGCTAAATATCCTTTTGAGTTTTGAAATACACGGATTTCCAATTTAAATTAAAAGACGACCTTGTGCTCGGGAATTCATGGTATTGTGTCCTAACTTAAGGGATGTGATACTCAGACATCTCGAGATAAGGAAATCTTTAAACAAATCGATTTAAGCTAATTCAAGAATTTTAAAATCAGTATTAATAGAAAAGATCATATTTCAAGTCCCTTCCCGATTCTTAATTTTCGACATTAAGACAATAACTAATCAATTCGGTACCAATTTTTTTGGACGTGTCGAGGGTGCTAATCTTTCCTCGCACGTAACCGACTCCCGAACTCATCCTCTCAAGTTTCGTAGACCAAAGGCCCTGTTTTAGTAAACTAAAATGTTTTATTAAAACAAAGGTGATCCGATCACACCTGATAAAAGATTGGTGGCGACTCCCGTTTTAATTTTCACTTTCTAACAAAGTCGATCCCCGTTTTCAAAAGAATGGTTTCGACAAAGCCCATGTTTGAATTTCTAAAATTGTTAATGATTTTGAGTTGATTCATTGATGAAATTATGAGTTTTATGAATTTTGATGTTAATAAATGAAAGGTATGTATTGAGTTAACATGTTTTGTCTTTGAATTTTTGATGAAATTGAGTAAAATGGGTTAAATTGTAAAAAGTGTAAATCGAGGTGTTGAAATGTGAAATAAATGGTAAATATGGGCTGATAGGGATCATAGGAAAATTCAACTACGGCATGGTTTTGATGAATTTTGTATTTTGGTGTTTTGTGTAATAAGGACTAAAATGTCAAAATGTACAATTTTAGGGCTAAAGTGAAAAAATGCCCATATATGTGTTTGTGTATTAAATTGAATGTGTTGGTGTTTAAATGAATGAATTTTGAAGACATATAGATCAAGAAAGGAGAAATTCGAACCTAGATCGAGGCAAAAACAAAGTACTCGATTGATCGACTAATATCGTTGTATTTACGTCTGAGGTAAGTTCGTATATAATACATATTGTTTGTATAATGTTTGTATGTGATGAAATAAATAGAAATGAGATTGAGAAGTTGGAGTATGTGAAATGTGAATTGAATTTGAGGCACTAAGTATGCGAGAAATGAAATAGCTACGGCTATTAAAAATGGCACTGAGTGTGCGAGAATATAACAATGATAGCTGAATAAATGTCACTAAGTGTGCGATACCGATATAAGTTCGGTTTAATGAAATGGCACTAAGTGTGCAATATTATTATAGTTTCAGCTAATTAATTGGCACTAAGTGTGCGAGTTTATTGAATGTTCAACTATGATCGAATGAAGTAGTACATCGAGCATTGAAGTGATAAATGTGATAGAATAGAATGTGATGATACAAGTATGTACGGAACCTATGTGGTTGATGATATTGAGTATGAAGTAAATGAAAGGTTATGTAAATGAAGGATGAGATGAGTTGCATTAAGAGTTTGCTAATTTATAGAATTATATTTTAATTGATGAGTTTAATATGTTATATCATGAACTTACTAAGCTTTAAAGCTTATTGTGTGAGATGTTCTCTGTTTTACAGTGTTATAAAGCTAGCTCAGATTTGGGAATCGTCAGCATTTCATTCACACTATCGAACATCTATTTTGGTACCATTTTGAGAGTTGTATATATGGTATATGGCATGTGTAGGCTAGAAGTATTTTAATATGTTTTGTGATGTGAATATCTAGCCATGAGATTTGGCTTATAAATGTTGGTATGTATGGCCTTTTAAGTTGGCCAAAATGATGTGTTTGATAGGTAAGTCATATGATGTATATAATGTTCATGTGATGGTTTGAATATGGAATGTTGAATTGGTAAGTTATGTGATAAAGTGATGAGTTTATGTATTTGGAACTTATGTAAGTTGTGATGATTTTGATACATTGATTTGGTATCTTGGTTGTGAAATTGAGTAGTGGATTTGGATGGTATTTGAATGGTATGAAACATATGTTTGATTTGGTTGCCTATGAATGTATGCGAATAATACTAAAATGTGGTGGTTTTGGAGTGCTTGAGATAGGTGGGAAATGTGGCTTAAACCAAGCCTAATTTCACCCCACACGGTTGAGCACACGGATGTGTGTCTTGATCGTGTGTCTGCTGTAATTTAGTTAATCAAGTCAGTCTCGAGCACAGCCTAGACACACGAGTGTGTCTGGTGGCCGTATGAGGCACACAGCCTTGGTACATGGGCGTGTGTGGCCATTTTGAAGGGTACACAGGCTAGACACATGGGCATGTGGTTAGCCGTGTGACCTAATATAGTTTCGACCATGGCTTGGCACACAGGCGTGTCATGTGGCCGTGTGGACAAGTCAGTATGTATACCCTGTTTTGCCATAGCCTAGACACACGGGTGTGTCTAAAGCTGTGTGAGGCACATGGCTTGTTCACATAGGCGTGTGACCTGTACAACTTTGAAAAATGTTTAAGTTTTGAAAAATTTTGTCTCGAGCCATAATAGGTCTTCTCACACAAGTTGCCAGTCAAGATGTAGCTACACGGTGCTACTCACACAAGCTGTCAGTCAAGACGTAGCTACACGGTGCTGCTCACACAAGCTTTTAGTCAAGACATAGCTATACAGTGCTACTCACACAAGCTGTCAAGTAACCGAAACACATGCCAGAAACTCAGCCACCAGTAGGACATACAGGACCAGCACCCAAAACATGGTAACCCCTAATGACATGTCATTTGTATCCTATATATTCCTAAGGTTAAAACGAGATTCGAAAGCCACCGAAACTTTGTTGGATATTTTCGTAAAGACATAATACAACAATACGGCATAATAGAATTCATTAAAATATACTAAAGTGCTAATTAAAGGTACAACCTCGATCGCAAAATAGAAGTTATGATTAACTAATCTAAAACTTTTTTCTTTCCCTAATCTAAATCTGTACGACGCTTTTCTTGATCTAAATAATCAAATTCAACTCATTCAAATTTCATTCTATTCAATTTCATCCAAAAATCATATTTTGTCAAAATTATACTTTTGCCCCTAAAAGTTTGAATTCATTACAATTTAGTCCCTAGCTCGTAAAAATGAAAATTCATGCAATTTAGTACCAACCCAAGCTAGCCGAATTTTACTTAGGTCCTTAGAAAGCCTTACATTTCATATTTTTCACAAATGCACCATGAATACTTTTCTATTTTTCAATTTAATCCCTAGTTGACAAATTTATCAAAATTTCCTTTACAAAAGTTGTTTAATTATCATCAACATCCATTTTCATCCATAAAATATAAAAAAACTAATATAAATTCATGGTATAACGATATACTTTTAAAAATTTTGCAAATTAGTTCTCAGGCTAGCTAGATTAAGCTACAACGACTCCAAAAACATAAAAATCATTAAAAACTGAACAGAAATTGCACTTACATTGACTAGGATATGTCAGCTAAATGCTTGGTGTTCTTTAATGGCTTTTTTCTTCCATTTTCTCTTTGTTTTCGTTTCTTTTGTTGAATATCACATTCGCCTTCCTTAGTTCGATTGTCGTCATACGTTCCACATCATATCATGAGGATCAAGGCTCTCCTTGTGCTATTTTGTAGTCAATTGATTCGTGGTGTTAGGGTTCTAGTGATCTTAAAAGAGTTCAACATCGAAAATGAACTATGTGTGTGCACTCAAAAATATAAAAAATAGGGTTTCGATGAAAACCAAAAACCTCATTATCGATGCCACATGGGCGTGTGGCAGGCCATGTCCCATAACATGGGCGAGTGATTGACGAGGCCAGGCCGTGCATGTAAGATGCTACCGTGTGATGGCTAGGTAGGCCGTGTGCGACACACAGGCTAGACTGATTTGGGTCGTGTGGGCCATACGAATGTGTGGGTTCACACGAGTAGTCCACACTGGCATGTAGGATTCTGGGCCAAGCCGTATGATCCACACAGCCAAGGCCAAATTGGGTCGTATTGGCCACACGGGCAGGCCACATGGGCATGTGAGCCTATTTAACTGAAATGTGTTCTAAGGTTGCACGGGTTGCCCAAGCTGACCCTGAACCTACCGTAGGGTCGATAAACACTACTTAAACCCTTAAATGCATGAACTGTACGTATAACTGATATTCATGTATTAGCATGTCATATACTATATGTTGTATTGCACGAGTTAGGATGTTGATATTTGGAGGAAGTGTACTGAAAGGCTTTTAAGCCTATTATCTAGTAGCTCAGCTGTAATTTACTAATAATGTACCGTATTCAGTATTACTTGGAGTGTAGGGATGGGTGGGTGTTTTATATCCCACATGAAACGTAGGAATGGATGGAGATGGTGTGTAGAGGCTGGTTGGGTAGGACTCTATTTACTGCTTAAGGTATATCTGATACTATTACTCAATGGGCTTAAACCCTAATACATATCTGATACAGAAACTGAAATGGGATTAGGCCCCGACTTGCTTTTGATTGTTTGTTGTGATTGATTGTATGCATGTCTTTTATGGGGTTACACACTGAGTTTATGTAAACTCACCCCCGTTCTATTTTATGTGTCCAGGTAATCCCCAAACTTAGATGGATCGGTACGGTGGAGGATTCGACAGTGACCACATGGTTATTGAACTATTTTAATATCAGTTATGGTATTTATTTCCTAATTTTTGGGGTTATTTTTATGTAAATTGGACTTTTGGGACTGTTGCTTTTACTTTGGATTTTCACTATTTTCATGGATTTTTAAACTGTAAACTCAAAAAAAGCTCAATTTAATTCAAAATGACATTTTCATGACGTTTTCCTAAAAGCAAATGATTTTTTTTAATTATCACGGTTTTAAAAGCTTCCCCTACCAAATATGTTTTTAAACAAATCAGTTAACGAGAAAATAGTTTTGAAAGTGACGAAAGATAAATAAAGCTAACAAACGGAAACAGTGTTAAGTTGATACGGTTGATTTCAAACTCCAATTCATGTGACATCGTTAGATTCGACCATAATGTCTAGGCCGAGTTTGGGGTGTTACATTTAGTGGTATCAGAGCTAGGTTGTAAAACTCGACTGTGGATTTTGGGTTTTAAAACTTGGTTTTTAAATAACTAATTTTCAGATGATATGAAATGATTTGACTGAGAATGTGGTACACTGAGTCTTCGGCGTCAATCTTGTAAGTATTCTGGTAAACTATTATAAATAGCCTATTCTGAAAACACTTTAGTTAGTGTATATTTAAACTATAGTTAAACTGAAACTGATAAAGACTGTCCCTGGGAAAAACAAACTCTAAACTTATGATACTACTTTACATAAAAGATTTGTTAATAAATACTGGAACTGTAATTGATTCATAAAATTCGTAATACAGATAAATTCGAATAGACATGAGTGCACGAGGTATCCGCGGACGTAGTGCTAAAGGCTGAGGTAGAGGCCGTAGAGGGGCTCGGGCTGAGTCTTCTTCTTTGGGCAGCATGCCAAACTTAGATACGAGTGAGACGCCGATGTCACCTGCTACTAAGACTAGGTCTCAGGATCATATGGCTGGGGGCGACGCATTGTCCCAGGCTATGTTAAGGATACTAAAGAGGGTTGCTAGGCCCAGTACTAGATCTGAGGGCCGAAGGTTGGTTACGGAACAACTCCAGTCCAATGGACTGAACTTTTTAGGGGTGTGACTGGAGTTACCCCTAATGTGGCTAGGTGCTGGATGGAGGCTAGAGGATAATAGATGACTTGGACTGTACCCCTAAGCAGAAATTGAAGGGTGTAGTCTCGTTGTTTTGCGATGAGGCCTATCAGTGGTGACTGATGGTTAAAGAGGGCATACAGCCCAATCGTCTGTCTTGAGAGTTCTTTAAGTCTACCTTCTAAGGGAAGTATGTGGGAGCAAGTTACATTAATGCTCGTAGGCGTGATTTTTTGAACCTTACTCAGGGAGATCGATCTGCGGCTGAGTATGAGGCCGAATTCCTGAGAGTGGGCCATTATGTGCGAGGTATGGTGGTGTTTGAGTATGAGAGGTGTGTCCATTTTGAGGACGGTCTTAGGGATAATTTAAGGGTACTGATACCTCCATAGAGGGAGTAAGAGTTTTTTGTCTTGGTAGAGAATGCGAAGATCGCTGAGAAGGTTAAGCGCGCTGAGTACCAAAATAGGGAGCATGAAAGAGGTAAGAACAAGAGGGATTCGGAGCCTTCGAGTTCGGTATATAGGTCTAAGAAAAAGGCCAGGACTGATGGGTCAGTTAGAGCTGGGCCCTTTGTTGCTCATACTGGATTGTAGCTATGTGGAGATTATGGTAGACACCATCAGGGCGAGTGTTAGAGGAGGACCAGGGCATGTTTGAGGTGTGGGTCATTGGAGTACCGCATTCGGGAGTGTCCGCTAAAGGCCGATCAGATGCGAGCTCTAGTATTGCGTAGCCACAGAGGGTGGTTCAGCAGCCACTAAGGGGCCGTGGTCAGGCTAGGGGTGGTAATGGTATGTGTCGTAGATAGAGAGCACTAGGCAGAGGTGCTGGACAGATTGAGGCGAGGCAGCTTGCTCTGGTTTATGCTGCTCGTCGTTGAGAAGATAGAGATGCTTTAGACATTATTACCGGTACGTTCTTAATTTATGATGTACTTTATTTTGCTTTGGCAGACATAGGTTCCACACATTCCTATTTAACTAGCACTGTATCTGGAAACTTGGGGATTCTAGTTGAGAGTATTTCTAGTGAGGTGATTGTACTAAGTCCACTGGGGCAGTCAGTTCGAGTTAGCAAACTGTATAGTGATGTTCTGCTAGAGGTTCAAGGGTCGGTATTTCTGGCTAATCTGATAAAGCTTCCGTTTGGGGTGTTTGACTTGATTCTGGGTATGGACTAGCTGGTCAAGCACCATGTCAGTCTGGATTGTGCAACTAAGAGGACCATCTAGAGAACTGAGGAAGATAATGAGGTAGTCTTGATTGGATAATGTTAGAATTATTTGAATAATGTGATCTCTCCACTGGTGGCTGAGAAACTGGTTCATAAATTATGTGAGGCGTTCTTGGCCTATTTTAGTGTTTTCATTTCTGGGGACTCTGTTTAAAGGACATCCAAACTGTAAGGGACTTTTTGACGTCTTTCCTGAGCTGTCGGGTTTACCTTTGAATCGGGAAGTGAAATTTAGGATTGAGCTTTTTCCTGGTACAGCTCCAGTGTTTATCACCCCCTATCGAATGGTAATGAAGAAGCTTACAGAGCTTAAGGCTCAACTGCAAGAACTTTTAGATCATGGTTTCATTCGTCCCCATGTGTCTCCATGAGGAGCACTGATTTTGTTTGTTAAGAAGAAAGATGGGACCATGAGGATGTGTATAAATTATCGATAGTTGAATAAGCTGACCATTAAGAACAAGTATCCACTTCCAAGGATTAATGATCTGTTTGATTAGTTCCGAGGGGCTTCTATGTTCTCCAAGATTGATCTGCGTTCAGGGTACCATCAATTGAGGGTTAGTGAGGTGGATGTGCAAAAGACTGCATTTAGGACTTGTTATAGACATTACGAGTTTCTAGTGATGCCTTTTGGGTTGACAAATGCATCAGTCGCATTTATGGATCTGATGAACCGAGTATTTCAGACCTACCTGGATCATTCTTCGTGGTTTTCATCGACAACATATTGGTTTATTCTAAGACAGAGGATGAGCATGACGAGCACCTTAGAGTGGTTCTCCAGATTTTGAGGGAAAAGCAGCTCTATGCTAAATTTAGCAAGTGCGAATTTTGGTTACAAGAGGTAACATTTTTGGGATACGTGGTTTCTGCTGAGGGGATTCATGTCGATCCTCGAAAGATTGAGGCTGTACTGATTGGAAACAACCTAAGAATGTGTCCGAGATCCGCAGTTTTCTGGGACTGGCAAGTTATTATCGATAGCTTGTGGAAGTTTTCTCACTGATTGCAGCACCCTTAACTAAGCTGCTACGTAAGGGTGTTTTTTTTTGGATTGATGTGCAGTAGGAGAGCTTCGAGAAGCTCAAGTCTGTTCTAACTCAAGCTTTTGTTCTGATACAGCCTGAATCTGGAAAGGAGTTTATAGTGTACAGTGATGCATCGCATGTGAGTTTGGGTTGTGTTTTGATGCAGGATGGTAAGGTGGTGGCATATGCATCTCGTCAGCTCAAGATGCATGAGGTAAACTATTTGATGTATGATTTGGAGTTGGCTACTGTAGTCTTTACTTTAAAAATCTGGAGGCACTATCTGTGCGGTGAGAAGTGCATTATCTACAATGATAACAAACGCCTTAAGTACCTTCTGACTTAGAAGGAGTTGAATCTTAGATAGCATAGATGGATTGAGCTGCTTAAGGACTATGACTGTACTATTGAGTACCATCCTGGCAAGGCCAATGTGGTGGCCAATGCGTTGATGATTGATCTCAGAGCGATGTTCGCTCAACTTAGTTTGTTCGACGATGGAAGTTTTTTAGATGAACTGCAGGTTAAACTGACTTGGATAGAACATATTTTGGATAGGCAATTAGAGGATGGATTATTGGGTCTGCGGTTTCGTCAGGTTAAGAGTGGTAGTACTACACACTTTGGACTGAATAACGATGGGGTACTCTGTTTCTGTGGTCAGATTTGTGTACCAAATGATATTGATCTGAGGCAGTCTATTTTGAGAGAGGTGCATAGTAGCCCTTATGCCATGCATCCTGGTAGAAATAAGATGTACCGAGATCTTCGAGAACTGTACTAGTGGCCGAGATTGAAATGGGAGGTTACTGATTTTGTGGCTCGTTGTCTGACATGCCAGCAGGTTAAGGCTGAGCATCAGTTAACTTTAGGTTTGCTACAGCCGATTAAGATTCCGCTATGAAAGTGGGAGCGAGTTACGATGGACTTCGTTTGTGGGTTGCCCTTGACACCCACTAAGAAGGATTCTATTTGGGTCATCGTAGATTGATTGACCAAGTCTGCACACTTTATTCCGGTTAGGACCGATTATTCTCTTCAGAAGTTGGCAAAGCTCGACATTTTTTAGATAGTGAGACTACATGGGGTACCAGTCTCAATCATTTCTGATAGGGATCCTCGCTTCACGTCTCGATTCTGGAAAAAGTTACATGAGGCTCTAGGTTCGAGGTTAGACTTCAGTATTGTGTTTCATCCTCAGATCGATGGTCAATATGAGAGGGTGATTCAGATAATGGAGGATATGTTGAGGAGTTGTGTTATTGATTTTCGAGGCAGTTGGTGCATGGACGTAAGTGTTGCACTCTCCTATGTTGGGCTGAATTGGGTGAACGACGGGTTCTAGGTCCTGAGTTAGTCTCTGAGACTTATGATAAGTTTCGACTTATTAGGGATCGTTTGAAGGCGGCTTCTGATAGACAGAAGTTCTATGCAGATTTGAAGAGACTTGAGATTGTGTATTCTGTGGAGGAACTTCATATTTCTCAAGGTCTCGCGGTAGAAGAAGGTTCTAAAGTTTAGTCGCAAGGGCAAATTGAGCCCTAGGTTTATTGGGCCTTACCAAATTCTAAAGCGAGTGGGACCAGTCACTTATCAGTTGGAGTTACCTCTAGAGCTGGACCGTATTCATGAAGTATTCCGTGTCTCGATGTTGAGGCATTACCGCTTTGATCCTACTTATATTGTCCTTGTATAGGAGATTGAGGTTAGCCCAGATTTGACCTTCGAGGAGGAGACGGTTCAGATTTTGGATTACAATGTAAAGGTTCTTCGGAAGAAGTCTATCCCTTTAGTGAAGGTGATATGGTGGAATCATAACACTGAGGAGGACACGTGGGAGCCTGAGGATGCGATACATCAACAGTATCCCCATCTATTCTGATCAGGTAAATTTCAAAGCCTAAATTTTCTTTTAAGGGGTAAAGTTGTAACTCCTCAAAATTTCTATTTTGCCTTTTGTGGAAATGTGACAAATCTGTGTATCAGCTTTAGTGGTTAAGTGTTCTAGGTGTGTGTGAGGTCCCAAGTTCAAGGCTTGCATTTGAAAAATTTTGGTATTTTTCTGAC
>NW_024403154.1:0-23162 GCF_007990345.1 Gossypium hirsutum | reverse complement strand
ACCAAATGGACTTATGTACGGCACATGAAAACTCGAATAGCCAATTGGAATTAAGCGATGGAGTATGCCAAGTAACGATATCGTGGTATCCCCAAGTGGAGATCATTATCCTAGTCACTAGCAAGTTGGACTTCGATTGCACCAAATAACATGGCAGAATATGAAAGCATGTATTAGGTATCGTGCAGCCATTGAACTAAAATCAAGTGCTTAAAGGTATGGAGATTCCGCGTTGGTGATATACCAACTCAAAGGAGAGTGGGAAACCAGATAGTTGATCATTATAAAAAGGCTGTCTGAATTGATTGACGGAATTGATGACATACTTTTGTTATCTCCCCAGAGGAAAACCAAATGGTGACGCATGGCTCTCTAGCCTCGATGATTAAGGTGAAGAAGTTAGAAATCATAAACCTATTTAGATGAGCATTACAAGCTCCGGCTCATTGCTGCAGTATTGAAGAAGAGGGGAAAAATGATCACCTTGGTATCAGAGTATACTACAGTATGTGAAGAATCGAAAATACCCTGATCAAGCGATAGAAAACGACAAGAGAATGCTGAGAAGAATAGCATTGAGTATGTCCTAGATGGGGAAGTGTTGTACAAAAGAGGAAATATCAAGTGCTGCTAAGATGTGTAGATGCCATGGAGGCTAGGAGGATCCTAGAGGAAGTCCATGAGGGCATTTGCGGAACCCATGCAAATGGTTTTACAATGGCCAAACAGATCATGAGATTTGGATACTATTGTCTACTATGGAAGGGGACTGCATTAGCTATGCCAAGAAGTGTCATAAATGTTAGATTTATGGAGATAAGATACGTGTACCTCCCTCACCTTGCACGCTATGACTGCTCCGTGCCGTTCTCCATGTGGGGCATGGATGTTATTGAGCCGATATCACCAAAGGCTTTAAATGGCATCGTTTCATCTTTGTGGTCATTGATTACTTTACCAAATGGGTGGAAAGTGCTTCATATGCAAATGTCACGAAATTAGCAGTTAGTAAATTCTTGAAAAGGGAGATCATTTGTCGATATGAATGCCTGAAAGAATCATATCCGACAATGCATTGAATTTGAATAATAACACAATAGCAGAGGTTTGTAGTCAGTTCAAGATCAGTCACCAAAAAATGAATGGTGCAGTAGAGGCGGCCAATAAGAATATTAAGAGAATTGACGGAAAAATGACTAAAAGTTACATGATTGGCATGAAAAGCTATCATTCGCTCTCTTAGCTTACCGAACATCTGTTAGGACCTCTACTGGGGCAACACCCTTTTCTCTAGTTATGGGATAGAAGCTGTTTTACCCATTGAAGTGGAGATTCCTTCTCTTCGGGTATTAGTTGAATTGAAATTGGATGAGGCAGAATGGTTCAGTCTCGATACGACCAGTTGAACTTATAGAAGGGAAAAGGTTGAGAGCCATCCAACATGGCAATGTATCAAAACGGATGATGCGAACCTATAACAAAGGTTCATCCCAGAAATTCCACGAAGGGGATCTGGTGTTGAAGAAAATCTCCTTATACAAAAAGACTTTAGAGAAAATGGATGCCAAATGGAGGGTCCTTATGTCGTGAAGAAGGCCTTTTCTAGTAGAGCTTTGATTCTAAGTGAGATGGATGGAAAACTGTCAAATCCTATAAACTCAGACTCAGTCAAGAAATACTTCACTAAGAAAGGACCAAAGTGAAAACCCGCAAAGGGCGCTTGATCCTAAAAAAAAATGAGAGGCTAAGGGGAAAACCCGAAAAGGGCGGCTCAAATATTGATCAGAATGGGGCATGAAGTGTTTAGAGCAGCTTGTATCTTGATCAGATCGGGCGTGTGGCAATCTTGCTATGCCTGAATCATCAGGAAGAGATAGGTGACGTCTTAGGGCATTGACAAAGCACTGAAGATCTCCTAAACACATGTCAAACTCAGAATGGCCTTTAGAAAGTTGTACAGAGAAGTTCAAGCTGCGATATTTGAGGAACTTAATTCTCCTATTATTGAATTTGTTGATTCTTGGAATACTTTTTTTTCTTTTCCAAGATATACATTCCCAATCAATTTCTTTACTATCTTTCTTTACTATTTGTGATAACTTATTCATTTTGAGCTATGCCCAGAAACAAATTTATTCTTATCCATTATTATGACCATTTTTGCAAGCATATTGCATTAGAATAATGAGTAATGGACTAATAAAACTTTCACAAAGGAAGTTTTGCATATTATTCTGAAAAGTGTCTAAATAATATAGGAACTTGAAACAGGACTATTGTTTAGAACACACCAAAATTTAAAGGCTGAAAATTTGAGAAGAAAGAGTCTAAATTTAGACTTTCTCTTTGGATTTTGTTGTCAAATACATTGATTGAACAAAATAAAAGATGTCATGTTAATGATAAAGCTTAAATAAATGAGTAAGCAATGATCATCAGGCAATAGGAAGAGGTTACCTCAGAGAAAAGAGCCTTCATTTGCGGATGAGTCTTTTGGTACGACACCCTGGGAATGGTGTAAGGAACCAGAACGATGTAGATCTTGTATCTTTGAATTGGATAATAGAGGATTGAGGAAAAGCCATATTTCTACCATTGGATTACAGTGGGAGAATGATGGTACAAATTTTGCGCCCCAATGAATTAAACTTTGAAGTTTACAGTGGGGGCAACCTGACTAAATGTTTCTTCAGAAAACGCCAGTCAAAAAGGAAGGTGTTATAGCACTTTAGTGATAGAGCCTTAATAAACTTCGAGTAATGACAGCCTAAGCGGGATCATTCTCAAAAAAATAAATTCTGCATTCATGCAAACACCATTCACACATGTCTAGTTAGGAGCATCTGATTCATTTTGATCATGCCATCCTAATCATTAGGCATAATTAGGTCATGTTCCCCAGGGAACAGATCAGTGAAGATAGCAGATCTTGCCTTCCTGCATCGACAGTGAAGCAGATCGAAGATTACAAGTCCTATATCCCTGGCCAGCAGTGGAATAGGTTGGAAACTACAAATCTTGTCTCCCTAAGCAATAGCGGAGCAGATTGAAGACAGAAAATCTTATCTTCAAGTGTAAGGAAGTAGATTTAGCCACAGGTCTTATCTCCCTGAGATTACAGTGGATTAGACCGAAGAATTCCTAATCGGAAATGGTGAATCTTATCTCCCTGATGTTACAGTGGAGCAAATTGAAGCCAGAAATCTTATCTCCATGAGATTATAGCGAAGCAGATTGAAGCTAGTAATCCTATCTCCCTGAGGTTACTGTGGAGCAGATTAAAATAAAGGATCTTATCTCTCTGAAGTTACAGTAGAGTAGATCGCATCAGATTGAAGCCAGAAATCTTATCTCTCTGAGATTACAACGGAGCAGATTTAAGCTAGTAATCCTATCTCCCAAAGGTTACAGTGGAGCAGATTAAAATAAATGATCTTATCTCTCTGAAGTTACAGTAGAGTAGATCGTATTAGATTGAAGCCAGGAATCTTACTCCCCAAGCGGTGCAGTGGAACAGATTGAAGCTACAACAGCAAATCTCACTGCCCCAACATCACAGTTAAGCAAATTAAGGTTACGAGTTACGAATCCTATCTCCCTGATGTTACAGTGGAGTGGATCAAAGCACCAATTCCCATACCTTTGAAGATGCAGTACGTTGGAATAAGGCAACTTGAAGAAAAAGAGCACCAAGGGCCAGCACAATCGGGCAAATTTGGCCATTTTTAGTCTTTGCTTCATTTCCGTTACACGCCAATGAACAAAGAGGGGCACCTGTAGTAATCCAAATTTGCCCGCCCCACATACGTTTCAAAAAATAAATAAATAATAAATAAACAAAAATAAACCAAATAAATCTTAAAATGTCCACAGTCCATTACAGCAGGCCTAATAGGGCCCAAATCAGAAATTAAACCTGAAACCCATTAGCCCAAATTACATCAAACCTGAGACTAAAATACTCTAACCCAGTTTACATGGCCCAAACCACCTAAGCCTAAAGACCAAAATCAGAAAGCCCTAGCAGCTTGTAGCAAGCTTCAGCGCCGCAGCCACCAAAGTCTTCCCTCGCACGTGCGCCACTGCCACGTGCCACGTCGCTACGTGCCATGCCTCCATGCGTTGCGCCGAGCCACACACACCTCCATACGGCCACCTCCGTACTTCCAGGCTGGCCGAGTACTTGTAAAAAGGACACACGAAAACAACAGCAAATAGGAAAATAACGAATATAGGAAGATTTTGATTCATTTTGATTCTCTATTTTTCTATTTTTTGTAAATCGGGCTATAAGAAGGCCATTCGAACACTGTAAAAAAAGGTTAAGCATTCAATATACACTTTCAGAATACAAAAATCAAATACAAAAGGTGATTCCGAATTCCTGTTCTTCAATTTTTTTTCTTTTGATTCTGCTAGTCTCAGTTTTCTTTCTCTTTTCTTTTTGTTCAATAATCATTAGTTGAGAGAGCAAAAAATATAGAGGGAAAGGAGAATGATTACCTGGTGCCCGCATCCTCCCTCTTTGTCGTCATCGGAGTTGAGCATGGATTTGAGGGTCTAGGGAGTTGTTTCGCCGAATGGCGCAGAAGAGGTTTTTTTTTTAGTTTTAGTTTTGGTTTTCGTTTGGAGGATAGGTTTAGTTTTTTTTAGGTTTTTTTTAGTCTTAAACACGGGGGATCAAGACGTCGTCGTTTGTCGCGGATACGATGGCTTCAAAACGGCGTCATCCGATGACTAGATCTGAGCGGTGACCCGATCCGGGTAGGATCCGCACATTGTGGATCGATTGGTCTATTTATTCAGCAGATCCCTCTGTGTTTCAAATAGTTTCAATGTGATTTCCTTTTATCTTTGTAATTTATACCCCCGAATTTTATTCTGTATTCATTCAGATCCAAATGGAAACGGCACCGTTTTATGTGGTCGATTGTAATCATTTTAGTGCTTGCGCTTAATTGCTGGATCAATCCCTCAGTTTTGAAATAAATTTTGATTTAATACAAATTCATTTTTTTTATTTCAATAATACCTTTTATATATATAACTAATCCTACTTTCACATATTATAGATTTTAATATTACTTATAGTATTTAATTTTAATAATGTTTAAATTTATTATTATAGTTTAAAATATAATCAATTATTATTTTAGTTCGTATTTTATATTTTAAATTCATTATACATTATTACTTTAAGTTTATCGTATTTTATTTAATTTTGTTTCCTCTTATTATCTTAATTTTTATTTAAACTTTGATTTAAAGGTGGTCGATTATTGTTCTCAATTTAAAAATGTTTTTTCACATTCAATTTTCATTTTAAAAGTTTTTTAGATAAATTAATTCACATTTTAATTCATCATTTTTAACCTTATTTTAATATTTAGCTTATTATTGAATTTTAAATTTGTTTTTAAACCTTCATATTAATTATTATTTTCATTTTATTTAAATCAAAGTATCCTTAGGAATTTGATTATTGATTTATTAGATGTTTAATTATTAATATGGATGAATTATATGTTTGGTTGCTTTTAATGTAAATTTAGATTACTATTTATCTTTTGCATTAGATATTGCTATTCAATTATATCGTTTGTAAGAATTGCTTTTCATTAAAGCATCATAATTGTTTTATATCACAATCCCAAAAAAGGCTTGATGTTTATAAGTTCTCGAGAGAATTGTGCCCTAACTTACTGAGCTTCAATTCTTCTCGATGAATTTAGATAATCAAGTGCTTATTTTATTAAAACCATACTAATTGTTAAAATAAAGTTCTTAAGATTTCAAATGTCAGATCCTAACTGACTGGATACGACATTTTGTTATCTCAATTTTAAAATAAAGGCAGTACTTATGGTTTAAGAATTTCGAGAAATTGAACCCTAACTTACTGGATTCCAATTCCTCGATTGACTTAAATGATCGAATATCATTCTCAAAATATATTTTAAAAAGGGATGAATCTAATATCAAAGATGAGATCGTTGCACTCTAACTCACTGAGTATAGCGATTTATTTTTTTGAGATGGGTTCGTCTATTATATCAACTCAATTATTTAAGTTTTCATGTCATGGGATCGTATTTTAAAATCTTTTCAAAGTTTCGACACTAAGACATTAAACAATCAATTCGGTACCAATTTTGGGCGTTACGAGGGCGCTAACCCTTCCTCGTGCGTAACCGACTCCCGGACCTATTTTCTCAACCTCGTAGACCAAAATCATTTTAATGGTGAACCGATCACACCTTAATAAAAGATCGGTGGCGACTCCCATTTTTATTTTTTAAGTCGATAACTAAAATTTTTTGTTTTTCAAAAATGGTTTCGACAAGTTCTTTCTCCTTTTCTCTGTATTTTTGTTCTTTTTCCTTTTTGCTATATCCTCCTATTCTGTTAAATTGTCATCAAATCCTTGCGTGTTGGGAATTCCGTCTTCCTTCGTCATTTGGTAAGTGAGATTTTGGGTATTCTGTAACTTCTGATTTCCAAAACACTGGTTAAGGCTTACATTTTGTTTTGGCGAAATGGTGTGAAGTTAAAGGAGTGATTTTTGCATAATTGCGGTGTATGAAAAGGTGGTGAGTGGTGAAGTTTCATTCGAATAGCCTAAATCGCAGTAGGATTGTTCGTGTCATCGGTAAGTCATGTGCGTTATTTCGAGTTATGAATTAATTTGTAATTGACTACTAATTGGGCATTTGGACGCTATGTTTTAGGTTACGAAGGCCTCAAGAGTGGTTTCACACCAAAACATACCAGGTGTGTACCCGAATCACGAAAAACCAAGCTACGACGAAAGCTTAAAAACTATTCTGTGGATTCCACATAGGAGTGTGCCTGGCCGTATGGTTGATTGTGTACGAGACACGGCTATGTGATCGACGAAAGCTTGACCGGGTGCTAGACACGGCTATGTGGTGGTGTGGGTCACATCAGCTAGGCCAAATTAGGCTGTGGGTCATACGGGTGTATGGGCCCAAACGGGCGTATGGGTTTTGGGCCAGGTTGTGTGGGCCACACGGGCAAAGCCAATCTGGGATTTGGGCCATAAAATCGTGCGAGCCGACACGGGCAAGCCACATGGGCATGTGGCCCATAATTCTGAAATTTTTCTTAGGGTCGCACGAGTCGTTTCGATTGACTGTGGGCCTACCGTAAGGTTGGTAAGGGCTAACCAGACCCTAAGATTATGAGATCTGATATTCTACTCTGAGTAGAATACTGCTATGCTTTTTTGATAATTCTGTTAAGTATATAAAAATGACATCTGTATATAAGCATGTTATGCATGATATTACTGTATCTGATATTTCTGTACCTGTGACTGGGGTAGGTTTTTGTATATGTGGAGGAAGTGTTCTATATGGCGACCTTCGCCTATATTCTGGCAGCTTGGCTGCATATTATCTGATATGTGTCGTAATGGCACAATATCGTGTGTAGTGTTGGGTAGGTGTTTTTAACCCCACATGGTGTGATGGGATGGTCGGAGTTGGTCTGTAGAGGATGGGGTAGGATTTTGTTTATATGTTCTGCATATCTGAATTTGTTATCTGTAACTGTAACTGTAAAGGACTTAAGTCTCAATCTAAATCTGAATCTAATTGTATATGAGATTTCTGTATGTATGGTAAGTCTATTTCTGTTGGGTTACACACTAAGTTGATGAAAAATCACATTTGTTTGTCTGTGCTATTCAAGTAAGCCATAGACTTAGGCAGATCGGTGCGACCGAGACTTAGCCGTGACCACTCAAACGAGAATTGTCTATACTAAGTAATTTATGGTTTTTATTTGAAATTCTGGATTTAATTGAGAGTTTGTAATTTCTGAGACTCTCTAGACTGTATGGATTTTAACTGTTGGTTTTGGTTTTGTTTGCTTGCTATCTTGCATGGTTTGACAAAATGTTTTATGAAAACGACGGTTGTACGCAAACAAAGGTTTTTCTGAAAATACAAACTGGATTTCCAAAATATGACGGTTTTATTAAACTTTCGCTATAAATTGTGTTTTGGCAAATGAACTAATTAACTAACGCTTCCAGTAATAGTTATAAAAATGAATATGGGTTTCGAAATTTGTATGACCTATCGAACAACTATAGAAAGTTTTATCGAAGTAAGACTATTTTCAAAACCCTTCTTTGTGAAATCTCCAGATTCGGCCATAACGTCTAGGCCGGGTTTGGGCTGTTACAACTAGTATAAAAAAGTTATCCTTAATATATATAAAAGTATGAGTCTGAAAAAAATTTTGAACTGAGGAATATATATATTATTAAATTGATATTTAAAATAATTTATTAGTATATTAAAATTATATTTTTATCAAAAAGGAAATAAAACAAATCGTAAGCAGATATCATTCTTGGTGTTACAAAAACATGAGAATCAATATATAGTAAATTGAAAATCGCATTAGGTGGACAGTAAAAGACGAAACTTTGCAACGATTACCCCAAGCCACCGAAGCTAAGCCATCGACAAGCTTATTTCCTTCCCTATAGGCATGTTGTATAATCACCCCCATTCCTTCTTCATGTATGTACGAGCTTCCTGACCCAAGTTATGCTCCCCAACCTTAGCATTGTTGGTCAACATATTAACAACGTCAACATTATCTAATTTAAGAATAACTTTTCTCTGTCCATTCCACTAAGCAAGTCGAAGGCCTTCAAAAACACCCCAAAGTTCCGCTTCCAATGCCGAACAGTAACCAATGAATCTAGAAAATTCGACAATCCATTTCCCATTCCAATCCTGTATAACTCCTCCACAAGTGACCATACCCATAGTTGGTTTACGTATGCCATCAGTGGTCAACTTGTACCATCCGAGAGAAGGGCTCCTCCATCTTATCAATTGCATACTTTTTGAACACACACTTATGATATTGCCCTCAAGAGACTCCATCGCAGAAATGTATTGTTGTTGCATTCTCAAACTTACCTCAATAATAGATTCAAGCTCTACAAAATCTTCATCAAAGACTAATATGTTTCGGCACTTCTATAGGTTCCAACACAATAACATAAAAAGAATGTCCTAATCAACATTATATAGAGCAAATAACGAGGATTAAAGAGATTACGATGTACCTATTTAGGAAATTGTATGGTCATAAATTCAACAAATTTCTTCTCACGTACCAGTTGTTTCCAAATTACAAGTGTTACAATACAACCTCACAAAACATGATCCATTTTTTCAACTTCTACACCACACAAGCTACATCGATCATCCATTATAACGTGCCTTATTTTTCTCTCATGGTTTATTAAAATTTTTTCCAAACACTCAAACATATTGGGGTCCCTTAAAATTTTATATTAGCTTTCACCAATTCTGACCATCTCCTCCTATATTGTTAGACACCACCAAATAAGCTGATTTTGTAACACCCCGAACCCGAGGCCGTCGCCGGAGTCGAACACGAGGTGTTAACAGACTTCAAACCACTTAAAAAAAATTTCCGAGACAAGCTGCCAGTCTGCGTACTAGTCGCTTTAAAAATTATATCTTGAGTTCTGAAACTCGAAATCCAGTTCTGTAAATTTTCCCTGAAAATAGACTCATATGCGCATCTACATATTTTTTTCTAAAATTTTAGATCGGGTCAACTAGTACAGTTTATTAGTCAAAGTCTCCCATGTTACAGGGATCGACTACACTGACCTTTGCGCATTACAACTTGGATATCTCCCTGCACAGAGCTTCAATACTGATGCCGTTTGTTTCTATAGAAACTAGACTCAGAGATGAATCTATACATATATGGAATGACTCCTAATTATCTCTGGTTAATTTATAATAAATTTCCAAAGTTGGAACAAGGAATCCAGAAACCGTTCTGGCCCTGTCTCACGAGAACCTAAATATCTCTTAACATACTGTCCATATGATCGTTTCGTTACTTTCCTATGAAAATAGATTCATCAAGGTTCGTTTACATAATTTATTCATTATTTAATTCCAATCCTACTATTTTTAGTGATTTTCCCAAATCTACATCACTGCTGCTGCCAGCATCTGCCTTTAAGGTAGACTTTACCTATTTCATAGTTTCCATGATTCAACTAGCCCATTTAGCATAAATAGCACAAATTATGATAGTGATTAACCATTCCATACCAAATGATTATAACATTATGCTCAAACATATATAAGCCATTTTCGCATGGCTATATACATTAACCAAAATATTCTTCCGCCACTAGTCTATTTTATACATGCCATAAGATAATCCAAAACATAGCAGTACCAAACAGTGGATAGTGATAGTGTGACTAGTTGCTGACGATCCCCGAGCCTGTAGCTTCGCAATGAGATCTATAAAACAGAGGAAACAGAGTAAACGGAGTAAGCATTACAATGCTTAGTAAGTTTTAAGCAGTGTCAACAGATAACAATCAAATTATAACATAGTTGTTCGTATTTTTATTTCCCTCTTCCTTCGGGCATACCATCCCTTTACCGAATATGCACATCTCATCATATACAATAGGCAGATAAACTTTCACATAATAGTGAGCTCATGTGACATAGATATATCGTATGATTTCACATAACCTCTCACTCTGATCCGATGTCACATAATCATAGGAATAGTCTCATAGATTGCTCTCGTATGCGTCACATAACTACCTTATGATTTAGTGCAAATCAAGCTCACATATAAACTTAGAGTACATACCTGTTTAACCTTTCGCATTGAATATATTTATAAGCAATTCTTATTACGAAGTCTTACTCGGACATAATCTCCACACGAAGTTATCGGGTCTTACCCGGACAAAATCCCCACACGTAGTCATCGGGTCTTTAGAGCTCGGATATAGTACGAGCACGAAGCTTACGGACATTAATCAGTGATAATATTCTCGCATAAAGCCTGCGGGGTTTTAACCCGGATATAGTACTGACACAAATGCCCTTCGGGACTTATCACATTCATCACATCGGCCATTAGGCCCTATCACATATATATACACTTTCACATTCATCACATCGGCCATTAGGCCCTATCACATATATATACACTTTCACATTCATCACATCGGCCATTAGGCGGCCATTAGGCCCTATCACATATATATACACTTTCACATTCATCACATCAGCCATTAGGCATTATCACATATATACACTTTCACATTCATCACATCGGCCCTTAGGCCTTATCACATATATATACTTTCACATTCATCACATCGGCCATTAGGCCATACTATCATTTCATATTCGAATACTCATAAACTTACAATATCACGATTTAGAATTCAAGTATGGGTTTAATCAATAGCTTGTGAGCAACTAAAACAAGTTTATCAAGGTTCACAACATAATCTCAAATTCAGCAGAAGCTGTTTTTCCTGAGCAATAGTCACTAAATTATTTATGACTGGAGCTACAAAACTCCAAATCACTTTCCGTTAATTTTTCCTGAATATAGACTCGTATATCTTCCATCCATAAAATTTCCAGAATTTTAGGTTTGGCCAATCAATACCAGATTTTTCTTAAAGTTTCCCCTGTTTCACTGTTTGACTAATCTGACCACTCTTCACTACGAATAAAATTTCTCATTTTACTGAATTCAAAATGTGTTGTATTTGATTTAATTTGAAACTAGACTCATTAAGGAGTCTAAGCATATAAATTTTATCTTATAACCATTTTTGTACAATTTATAATGATTTTCTAAAAACAGAACAGAGGATTACAGTGTTATTCTGTGCTGTCTCACACAACTTTAAGTATCTCATTATCGGAAATTCCTTTGCTTACACGGTTTCTTTTATAAGAAACTAGACTTATTAAGCTTTAATTTCATGTCTCATTAAGCCTCTAATTCAAATCCATAAATTTATGGTGATTTTCTAAAGTCACGTTACTGCTGCTGTCCTAAGCAGACTATTTCAAATTACCCTTGAATTCCCAAGCTCAAACACTTACGAACTTACCATTTGAGCTTAGAACATATCATGGCCACATCATATCTTATTAAATCAACTCATCATGTCCTATTATAATTGAATTTACTCAACGTTTAATCACTTAAAACTTACCTCGGATGTGGTCGAACAATTTCGGCGGCTATTCGATCACTTTTTCCTTTCCCTTGTTGGACGCCTCTCCTTTAGAGTCTTGAGCTTAAACAAATAAATTAACTCATTTAACCGCTTTGCTACATATATTGGTATCCTCATTTTAATGATTTTATGACATACGAAACGACATGGTAAAATTTTCATCTTGCTACTTTATGTTCTTAGCTATTCGGCTAATAACCTTATGCAATTACCATACTATCAATAATCTAATCACACATGCATATGCATACTTGGACATTCGGTAATCACCTTTGCTAATTTTAAACTCAACATCACATAAGCTCCCAAGTGATGGCCGAATGCTTCATTTGTTACCCAACTAACCATTCAACAACCTCAACCTCATTACCACCCTTTTATGCCTAATTATCTAAGTCAAGATAAGATCATCAACATGCCTAACTATAGCCGAATGTGCAACATTAATCTATCATTTCTATCTCATTTAACACTTAACATTTACCACATATCGATTCACCAAACTCTCCATCTATTCATGCTCTCATATTCGGTCACCCATACCCATACTAACCATATAACTAATTAATCCTAGGGTTAAACACAAGTGCAATATTGAAGCACCATGGCCGAACCTTCATGAAGTTGCTAAGACCCCTCATTTCTACTCCTCACACAGTCTCACATCCAAACCTTTTTATTAAACACTCAAGCTCAATCATCTTCATGCCTCATCACCACAACATCAAAACACCAACCAAGAAATACAACACCCATGGCCGAATATCATCTCCATCACATAGCAAGATTTAGACCATGGGCTAGGTAGAACTCAAACTAACAACTAAAACATGCATGCATCTCATGGAACATCATCAAACATACCTTAGTCTAGTTACATGCATGGCCGAATCTCTTCAACATTTCTTCTTCCTTCCTCCTTCAAATTTTCGGCCAAGGTGTTAAAGGATGAACACCCTTTCTCTTTTTTTTTTCTTTTCTTTGTCTAGTTACGGCAAATGGAGGGGGGGGATGGATGAGACAACTTTGTTTTCATCACCCCTCCCTTTTCATTACTTAATTACTAACCCTTTATTTATTCTTTCTAACATAACACACTAGGCCAACATGTTCCCAACATGTTTCCACCCATAGCATGGCCGGCCACTAGCTCAAATTTTGGGTAATTTGACATGCAAACCCATCATTTTCATAACATGCATTAATAGGCCACTTCACATTTGCCTAGCACATTTCTAATTTTTCTCACATAAGTCCTATTTAATAAAATTCACTTACAATTAACAAAATTCAAACATGAAATTTTCACACATGCATATATACATATAATAGACATAAAATATTATACTCAATTATTTCTGCAACTCGGTTTAGCGGTCCCGAAACCACTTCCCGACTAGGGTCAAATTAGGGGTGTCACAACTCTTCCCCCCTTTAGGGATTTTCGTCCTCGAAAATTTCTACCGATGCATAGTTTAGGATAACGTCCTCTTATTGAATTATATCCATATAAACATTAGCTCATCGATAGCAATTGTAATTCATTACTGATTTCGCATCGATCCATAAAATCATTTTCTTATCTTAAAACAAATACATAAACATTTCTACAAGTATGCACATATATCTCATTTTCTTGATTTCATAAGCAATAATCACTTAACTTAATTCACAAATGCATTTCAAACACATATTGAGCACATATTAACATGTATAATTCACATCATCAACCCACATATTTGTAACCCACATTTTCATTCATGAATAAGCTGTAACCTAACCGAAAGTACACATATACTCAAACATCCCAATAAATATCCTTTATAACTTTATCACATCTCAATATTCAACTAAACTCATTTCCAAAAGAAAAGTCAACTTCCACGTACCTGAACATTTAGTTCATTTAGCACATTCAATCATAGTTAACATTACCCGTATACAGTAGAATAGGCATAAAGCCTAATATAATACACTGGCATGAGATTTATTCTAGCGCATAACTCGTATATCCAAAATTATCAACATTCATCAAAAATTCTTTCAAACTTTCGAATGTCGAAACTTAATCAAAATAATTTCTTGAACAAGATTAACAAAATAGTGTCCATTCAGCAATAGCACATATAGCTCTTACAATGCCATATCCTAGATATGGTCTTACATATTCTCACATATCGAGCCGATGCCATGTCCCAGACATGGTCTTACACACTATCTCAAATCAATGCCTTCGTCCCAAACGAGGTCTTACATGAACTCCACTTCACACACTTAGTGCCCACTGACCGATCTCGCACTCATAGTGCTCGGTTAAAGGAATTCGCACACACACAGTGCCTCTAATCATTCACATACATAGTGCTCTTATTCATTCGTTAATACACATTGAAATGACTTAACCAAGTCTATAAACATCATGTATGTACACTTTTAAACATATCATCTCATTTAAATTTGAATTCGTATAGTAATGAGCACTTAAACTTTGCTCAAATTACCGGCACGAAGCCTACTAGGCACGAAGGCCCGAATACACGTCACCAGCATGATTACTCTTCGGGACCTAGCCCGGATATAACACCAGCACGAATGCTCTTTGGGGTTTAGCACGGATATATCACTAGCACGAATGCTCTTCGGAACTTAGCCCGGATACATCACTAGCACGAATGCTCCTCGGGACTTAGCCCGAATATATCACTAGCATGAATGCTCTTCGGGACTTAGCCCGGATTTAGTAACTCGCACCAATGCCTTCGGATCTTAGTCCGGATATGGTCACTTAGCACAAAGCCTTCGGGACTTAGCCCGGACATCATTCGAATAACCATGCACATTTAACAATAAATCATGACACATTCGTATTTCATTTTCATTAGCAAAACTCAAACACAAGACACTTATCATTCCTGCAATTTCGGCTCAATAGCCACACACAAAGAGCATGATTTTGATTTGCTTAAAGCATGATCTAATCAAATCATAATTTAAGCTCTATTACTCAAGAACTTACCCCTTTCCGCTGTCCGAAATCGACTTGGTAAGGTCGCACCCTTAATATAAATAATTGATAGAAAATATATATAGTGGGTTCACACACATAGTGCTTAATAATCAACCACGCACACTTAGTGCCAATCTCACAACCGTGAACACTTATTGCCCGCACACTTAGTGCCAATCTCACAACCGTGAACACTTCTTGCCCGCACACTTAGTGCTGAAAACCAACCACTCTATACGCTTCACTGCCTTTTTACATTCGACAATTTCGTCTCTACATACATATACACATATAGCAATACACATTAGTATATCATTTACATTACTTGAATACAAACACAACATGCTTATCGACCATTCAACTTCCAGTTCCATAGCCACATACAAAAATCACATTTATAGTCATAACACTCCTTCAAAATTGCATCACTTATACCCTTATAATTCAATCCAAATCGAAATTCAAATACGAGTACATGATACGTACCTGATCAACTTAATAATTTAGGCATATCTAAATGAAGTTATATCGCAAATTCTCATAGTCAGAAGCTTGCTACAGCTCGATCGGGATCAAGATTCATTACAATACAGCAAACACATTTTAATAGCCAAAAATCATCACACTATCATTTTATCACTTTATGGCATGTATAAATAGACTCACGCGTGCTACGTTAGTCCTAGAATCGACTAAACCGTAGCTCTAATACCAATCAAATGTAACACCCCGAACCCGGGGCCGTCGCCGGAGTCGAACACGAGGTGTTAACAGACTTCAAACCACTTAAAAAAAAATTTCCCAGACAAGCTGCCAGTCTGCGCACTAGTCGCTTTAAAAATTATATCTTGAGTTCTGAAACTCGAAATCCAGTTCCGTAAATTTTCCATGAAACTAGACTCATATGCCCATCTACATATTTTTTCTAAAATTTTTGGTCGGGCCAACTAGTACAGTTTATTAGTCAAAATCTCCCATGTTACAGGGATCGACTACACTGACCTTTGCGCATTACGACTTGGATATCTCCCTGCACAGAGCTTCAATACTGATGCCGTTTGTTTCTATAGAAACTAGACTCAGAGAGGAATCTATACATATATGGCATGACTCCTAATTATCTCTGGTTAATTTATAATAAATTTCCAAATTCGGAACAAGGAATCCAGAAACCGTTCTGGCCCTGTCTCACGAGAACCTGAATATCTCTTAACATACTATCCATATGATCGTTTCGTTACTTTCCTATGAAAATAGATTCATCAAGGTTCGTTTACATAATTTATTCATTATTTAATTCCAATCCTACTATTTTTAGTGATTTTCCCAAATCTACATCACTGCTGTTGCCAGCATCTGCCTTTAAGGTAGACTTTACCTATTTCATAGTTTCCATGATTCAACTAGCCCATTTAGCATAAATAGCACAAATTATGATAGTGATTAACCATTCCATACCAAATGATTATAACATTATGCTCAAACATATATAAGCCATTTTCGCATGGCTATATACATTAACCAAAATATTCTTCCGCCACTAGTCTATTTTATACATGCCATAAGATAATCCAAAACATAGCAGTACCAAACAGTGGATAGTGATAGTGTGACTAGTTGCTGACGATCCCCGAGCCTGTAGCTTCGCAATGAGATCTATAAAACAGAGGAAACAGAGTAAACGGAGTAAGCATTACAATGCTTAGTAAGTTTTAAGCAGTGTCAACAGATAACAATCAAATTATAACATAGTTGTTCGTATTTTTATTTCCCTCTTCCTTCGGGCATACCATCCCTTTACCGAATATGCACATCTCATCATATACAATAGGCAGATAAACTTTCACATAATAGTGAGCTCATGTGACATAGATATATCGTATGATTTCACATAACCTCTCACTCTGATCCGATGTCACATAATCATAGGAATAGTCTCATAGATTGCTCTCGTATGCGTCACATAACTACCTTATGATTTAGTGCAAATCAAGCTCACATATAAACTTAGAGTACATACCTGTTTAACCTTTCGCATTGAATATATTTATAAGCAATTCTTATTACGAAGTCTTACCCGGACATAATCTCCACACGAAGTTATCGGGTCTTACCCGGACAAAATCCCCACACGTAGTCATCGGGTCTTTAGAGCTCGGATATAGTACGAGCACGAAGCTTACGGACATTAATCAGTGATAATATTCTCGCATAAAGCCTGCGGGGTTTTAACCCGGATATAGTACTGACACAAATGCCCTTCGGGACTTATCACATTCATCACATCGGCCATTAGGCCCTATCACATATATATACACTTTCACATTCATCACATCGGCCATTAGGCCCTATCACATATATACACTTTCACATTCATCACATCGGCCATTAGGCATTATCACATATATACACTTTCACATTCATCACATCGGCCGTTAGGCATTATCACATATATACACTTTCACATTCATCACATCGGCCGTTAGGCATTATCACATATATACACTTTCACATTCATCACATCGGCCATTAGGCCTTATCACATATATACACTTTCACATTCATCACATCGGCCATTAGGCCATACTATCATTTCATATTCGAATACTCATAAACTTACAATATCATGATTTAGAATTCAAGTATGGGTTTAATCAATAGCTTGTGAGCAACTAAAACAAGTTTATCAAGGTTCACAACATAATCTCAAATTCAGCAGAAGCTGTTTTTCCTGAGCAATAGTCACTAAATTATTTATGACTGGAGCTACAAAACTCCAAATCACTTTCCGTTAATTTTTCCTGAATATAGACTCGTATATCTTCCATCCATAAAATTTCCAGAATTTTAGGTTTGGCCAATCAATACCAGATTTTTCTTAAAGTTTCCCCTGTTTCACTGTTTGACTAATCTGACCACTCTTCACTACGAATAAAATTTCTCATTTTACTGAATTCAAAATGTGTTGTATTTGATTTCATTTGAAACTAGACTCATTAAGAAGTCTAAGCATATAAATTTTATCTTATAACCATTTTTGTACAATTTATAATGATTTTCTAAAAACAGAACAGAGGATTACAGTGTTATTCTGTGCTGTCTCACACAACTTTAAGTATCTCATTATCGGAAATTCCTTTGCTTACACGGTTTCTTTTATAAGAAACTAGACTTATTAAGATTAAATTTCATGTCTCATTAAGCCTCTAATTCAAATCCATAAATTTATGGTGATTTTCTAAAGTCACGTTACTGCTGCTGTCCTAAGCAGACTATTTCAAATTACCCTTGAATTCCCAAGCTCAAACACTTAAGAACTTACCATTTGAGCTTAGAACATATCATGGCCACATCATATCTTATTAAATCAACTCATCATGTCCTATTATAATTGAATTTACTCAACGTTTAATCACTTAAAACTTACCTCGGATGTGGTCGAACAATTTCGGCGGCTATTCGATCACTTTTTCCTTTCCCTTGTTGGACGCCTCTCCTTTAGAGTCTTGAGCTTAAACAAATAAATTAACTCATTTAACCGCTTTGCTACATATATTGGTATCCTCATTTTAATGATTTTATGACATACGAAACGACATGGTAAAATTTTCATCTTGCTACTTTATGTTCTTAGCTATTCGGCTAATAACCTTATGCAATTACCATACTATCAATAATCTAATCACACATGCATATGCATACTTGGACATTCGGTAATCACCTTTGCTAATTTTAAACTCAACATCACATAAGCTCCCAAGTGATGGCCGAATGCTTCATTTGTTACCCAACTAACCATTCAACAACCTCAACCTCATTACCACCCTTTTATGCCTAATTATCTAAGTCAAGATAAGATCATCAACATGCCTAACTATAGCCGAATGTGCAACATTAATCTATCATTTCTATCTCATTTAACACTTAACATTTACCACATATCGATTCACCAAACTCTCCATCTATTCATGCTCTCATATTCGGTCACCCATACCCATACTAACCATATAACTAATTAATCCTAGGGTTAAACACAAGTGCAATATTGAAGCACATGGCCGAACCTTCATGAAGTTGCTAAGACCCCTCATTTCTACTCCTCACACAGTCTCACATCCAAACCTTTTTATTAAACACTCAAGCTCAATCATCTTCATGCCTCATCACCACAACATCAAAACACCAACCAAGAAATACAACACCCATGGCCGAATATCATCTCCATCACATAGCAAGATTTAGACCATGGGCTAGGTAGAACTCAAACTAACAACTAAAACATGCATGCATCTCATGGAACATCATCAAACATACCTTAGTCTAGTTACATGCATGGCCGAATCTCTTCAACATTTCTTCTTCCTTCCTCCTTCAAATTTTCGGCCAAGGTGTTAAAGGATGAACACCCTTTCTCTTTTTTTTTTCTTTTCTTTGTCTAGTTACGGCAAATGGAGGGGGGGATGGATGAGACAACTTTGTTTTCATCACCCCTCCCTTTTCATTACTTAATTACTAACCCTTTATTTATTCTTTCTAACATAACACACTAGGCCAACATGTTCCCAACATGTTTCCACCCATAGCATGGCCGGCCACTAGCTCAAATTTTGGGTAATTTGACATGCAAACCCATCATTTTCATAACATGCATTAATAGGCCACTTCACATTTGCCTAGCACATTTCTAATTTTTCTCACATAAGTCCTATTTAATAAAATTCACTTACAATTAACAAAATTCAAACATGAAATTTTCACACATGCATATATACATATAATAGACATAAAATATTATACTCAATTATTTCTGCAACTCGGTTTAGCGGTCCGAAACCACTTCCCGACTAGGGTCAAATTAGGGGTGTCACAACTCTTCCCCCCTTTAGGGATTTTCGTCCTCGAAAATTTCTACCGATGCATAGTTTAGGATAACGTCCTCTTATTGAATTATATCCATATAAACATTAGCTCATCGATAGCAATTGTAATTCATTACTGATTTCGCATCGATCCATAAAATCATTTTCTTATCTTAAAACAAATACATAAACATTTCTACAAGTATGCACATATATCTCATTTTCTTGATTTCATAAGCAATAATCACTTAACTTAATTCACAAATGCATTTCAAACACATATTGAGCACATATTAACATGTATAATTCACATCATCAACCCACATATTTGTAACCCACATTTTCATTCATGAATAAGCTGTAACCTAACCGAAAGTACACATATACTCAAACATCCCAATAAATATCCTTTATAACTTTATCACATCTCAATATTCAACTAAACTCATTTCCAAAAGAAAAGTCAACTTCCACGTACCTGAACATTTAGTTCATTTAGCACATTCAATCATAGTTAACATTACCCGTATACAGTAGAATAGGCATAAAGCCTAATATAATACACTGGCATGAGATTTATTCTAGCGCATAACTCGTATATCCAAATTATCAACATTCATCAAAAATTCTTTCAAACTTTCGAATGTCGAAACTTAATCAAAATAATTTCTTGAACAAGATTAACAAAATAGTGTCCATTCAGCAATAGCACATATAGCTCTTACAATGCCATATCCTAGATATGGTCTTACATATTCTCACATATCGAGCCGATGCCATGTCCCAGACATGGTCTTACACACTATCTCAAATCAATGCCTTCGTCCCAAACGAGGTCTTACATGAACTCCACTTCACACACTTAGTGCCCACTGACCGATCTCGCACTCATAGTGCTCGGTTAAAGGAATTCGCACACACACAGTGCCTCTAATCATTCACATACATAGTGCTCTTATTCATTCGTTAATACACATTGAAATGACTTAACCAAGTCTATAAACATCATGTATGTACACTTTTAAACATATCATCTCATTTAAATTTGAATTCGTATAGTAATGAGCACTTAAACTTTGCTCAAATTACCGGCACGAAGCCTACTAGGCACGAAGGCCCGAATACACGTCACCAGCATGATTACTCTTCGGGACCTAGCCCGGATATAACACCAGCACGAATGCTCTTTGGGGTTTAGCACGGATATATCACTAGCACGAATGCTCTTCGGAACTTAGCCCGGATACATCACTAGCACGAATGCTCCTCGGGACTTAGCCCGAATATATCACTAGCATGAATGCTCTTCGGGACTTAGCCCGGATTTAGTAACTCGCACCAATGCCTTCGGATCTTAGTCCGGATATGGTCACTTAGCACAAAGCCTTCGGGACTTAGCCCGGACATCATTCGAATAACCATGCACATTTAACAATAAATCATGACACATTCGTATTTCATTTTCATTAGCAAAACTCAAACACAAGACACTTATCATTCCTGCAATTTCGGCTCAATAGCCACACACAAAGAGCATGATTTTGATTTGCTTAAAGCATGATCTAATCAAATCATAATTTAAGCTCTATTACTCAAGAACTTACCCCTTTCCGCTGTCCGAAATCGACTTGGTAAGGTCGCACCCTTAATATAAATAATTGATAGAAAATATATATAGTGGGTTCACACACATAGTGCTTAATAATCAACCAGCACACTTAGTGCCAATCTCACACCGTGAACACTTATTGCCGCACACTTAGTGCCAATCTCACAACGTGAACACTTCTTGCCCGCACACTTAGTGCTGAAACCAACACTCTATCGCTTCACTGCTTTTACATTCGACAATTTCGTCTCTACATACATATACACATATAGCAATACACATTATATATATTTACATTACTTGAATACAAAACACATGCTATCGACCATTCAACTTCCAGTTCCAGCCACATACAAATCACATTTTAGTCATAACACTCCTTCAAAATTGCATCACTTATACCCTTATAATTCAATCCAAATCGAAATTCAAATACGAGTAATGATACGTACCTGATCAACTTAATAATTTAGGCATATCTAAATGAAGTTATATCGCAAATTCTCATAGTCAGAAGCTTGCTACAGCTCGATCGGATCAAGATTCATTACAATACAGCAAACACATTTTAATAGCCAAAATCATCACACTATCATTTTATCACTTTATGGCATGTATAAATAGACTCACGCGTGCTACGTTAGTCCTAGAATCGACTAAACCGTAGCTCTATACCAATCAAATGTAACACCCCGAACCCGGGCCGTCGCCGGAGTCGAACACGAGGTGTTAACAGACTTCAAACCACTTAAAAAAAATTTCCCAGACAAGCTGCCAGTCTGCGCACTAGTCGCTTTAAAAATTATATCTTGAGTTCTGAAACTCGAAATCCAGTTCCGTAATTTTCCATGAAACTAGACTCATATGCCCATCTACATATTTTTTTCTAAAATTTTTGGTCGGGCCAAACTAAGTACCAGTTCGATCACTTATTCCAAAAATCTCCCCAAGAGTTACAGGGATAACAGAAAATCTATACAACTGACTCTTATCTTGAATTTTCCATTACGACCAGATATCTCCCTGTTCACGAGACTATCCAATACTATAATTGCCGTCTATGTATTCATGATACAAACTAGCCCATTTAGCATAAATAGCACAAATTATGATAGTGATTAACCATTCCATACCAAATGATTATAACATTATGCTCAAACATATATAAGCCATTTTCGCATGGCTATATACATTAACCAAAATATTCTTCCGCCACTAGTCTATTTATACATGCCATAAGATAGTCCCAAAACATAGCAGTACCAAACAGTGGATAGTGATAGTGTGACTAGTTGCTGACGATCCCCGAGCCTGTAGCTTCGCAATGAGATCTATAAACAGAGGAAACAGAGTAAACGGAGTAAGCATTACAATGCTTAGTAAGTTTTAGCAGTGTCAACAGATAACAATCAAATTATAACATAGTTGTTCGTATTTTTATTTCACTCTTCCTTCGGGCATACCATCCCTTTACCGAATATGCACATCTCATCATATACAATAGGCAGATAAACTTTCACATAATAGTGAGCTCATGTGACATAGATATATCGTATGATTTCACATAACCTCTCACTCTGA
>NW_024403153.1:0-23165 GCF_007990345.1 Gossypium hirsutum | reverse complement strand
TTAGAATTTTTAAAAGATTACGAACTTGTGATTGATTATTACCCGGGAAAGCAAATGTTGTTGCAGATGCTTTGAGTCGAAAATCGTTATTTACTTTATGTGCCAAAAATGCTCATCTAGTTCTGTCTAATGATGGTTCAGTTTTAGCTGAATTGAAAGCAAGACCTTTGTTTTACAACAAATTATTGAAGCTCAGAAAATTGATAATGAGATTTTTGTTAAACGAGCTCAATGTGATGTAGAGACTGATTCAAAATTTAGAGTTGATAAAGATAATTGTTAAGATTTCGAGATAGAATTTGCATTCCGAGAAATCCTGAGTTAATTCAAATGATTCTGAGTGAAGCTCACAGTAGTCGGTTATCTGTGCATCCAGGTAGTACTAAAATGTACAATGACTTGAAACAACATTATTGGTGGTTTGGAATGAAAAAAGATATATCTGAATTTGTTTCTAATTGTTTGATTTGTCAGCAAGTTAAAGCTGAACATCAAGTGCCGTTTGGGTTACTACAACCGATTATGATTCCAGAGTGGAAATGGGATCGAGTGATCATGGACTTTGTGTCGGGTTTACCGCTATCTCCGAGGAAGAAAGATGCCATTTGGGTTGTAGTTGATCGTTTGAAAAAATCAGCTCATTTTATTCCGGTTCGATCTGATTATTACTTGATAGATTAGCTGAATTATACATTTCTGATATAGTAAGATTGCATGGTGTGCCGTTGTCTATATTGTCAGACAGAGATTCGAGATTCACGTCACGATTTTAAGAGAAATTGCAAGATGCTCTGGTACTAAATTGCATTTTGCACGCTTACATCTGCAAACAGATGTCACCTGAACGGATTATTCAGATACTCGAGGATATGTTGAGATGTTGCATTCTGGAGTATTGAAGGTATGGAACAATATTTACCTTTGATTGAATTCGCTTATAATAACAATTTCAGACGAGCACAAAATGGCACGTACGAAGCTTTAACGGTCTAAATGTCGTACACCTTTTATTGGACAGAGTCAGCGAAATAAGATTCACGGGGTTGATTTGAGAAAAAGAAATTAAAACAGAAAGTGAAAGTGATCCGAGATTGTTTGGAAGTAGCTTTTGATCATCAGAAATCATATGCAGATTTGAAAAGAAAAGTATTGAGTTTGATATCGGTGAGAAAGTGTTTTTGAAAGTGTCTCCATGGAAGAAAAGTGCTTCGATTTGGCAGAAAAGGCAAATTTGAATCCGAGATTTATCGGCCGTTATGAAATTATATCGAGCGTATTGGGCCGGTTGCATATAGATTGTTGTTGGCCCACCAGAGCGTAGAACAGATTCATAATGTATTTCACGTATCGATGCCTTCGACGATACAGATCTGATCCTTTGCATGTAATTCCTTCATCTGAGATTGAAATTCGGTCTGATATGACTTATGAAGAAAAGCCGATTCGAATATTAGCTCGAGAAGTTAAGAGTTACGTAATAAGAAGATTCCATTAGTTAAAGTGATGTGGCATTGACTTAATATTGAAGAGGCAACGTGGGAGCCTGAAGATGCTATGAAACAACAATTCCAAATCTATTTAACGGTAAGATTTTCGGGGACGAAAATCCCTAAGGGGGATTGTAACAGTCCGGTTTGACCGTGAGTCAGAATAGGTGGTTTTGGACCACAAATCTGAGTCCAAAAAATATTTTTAATATTATTTTATGTGTCTATGATACGTAAATGATATGTGTGAAAGTTTTGTGAGAAATTTAACTGTTTATGTGCTTAATTTGCAAAAAAGGACCTAATTGCATAAAATATAAAGCTGTGTGCTAGATGTTTAAGTGCTTATTTGAGTGGTTTCTAGAGTAAAGGTGCATATGTGGTTATTTGACCATTGGAAGTTTTGATATGGACATAAAGGACATTGTGTTAGGTGAAATTATAATGGTTTAATAAAGGTTATAATGGTCAAATGTTTAATAAAGTAATATATGTTATAACAAAACATGGAAATAAGATTATATGCCTTTTTTGTACCGAAAATTAAAGAACAAAGAGAAAAGATCAAGAGTTTCTAGGGTTCAGTTAGTTGGAAGCTTAAATCGAGATATGTTTTTGCTTCGATTTTGATAATTTCTATGTTTTTTGTGATCGTTGTTAAGTGTACTATAAAGCCCATGTCTCAATTTCTGATTTATTTTGATGAATTTAAAAATGTGTCATGGTATGATTCATGAGTTTTGTGTTGTTAAATGGTGAAATATGAAAGCTTGATGTTGGTTTACATGTTTTGTCTTTGGAATTTAGTTGGATTTTGAGCAAATTTGGGCTAATTTGTGAAAATTTTATTTTTGAGGGACTAAAATGTGAAATAAATGAAATGTTGGACTAGTAGAGTACTAGAGATTCGGCCAAGCAATAAGTATATGCAAATTATATGTATTTTGTGATTTTCTGAATTAGGGACTAAAGTGTCAAAATGTGAAAATATGAAGGTTAAATTGTAAAATTCCCTAAACATGTGTTTGTAGATGGAATTGTATTAATTGATGAATAAAAGGGTTAATTTTGAAAACCTATAGATCAAGAAATGAGGAATTTGGACTTAGATCGAGGAAAGTCGAAAGGTTATTGAGTAGATGGTCGAGTAGACAAATTTCGAGTACGAGGTAAGTTCGTACTTAAAATGTGATGTTAAGTAAGTTTTGATGCCTTTATTCTACATGAGTTGTATATATTGATTGGATAATATGGTGATGAGTCGGAAGCTTTAGCACTAAGTGTGCGATATAAACTAGCTTTGGCACTAAGTGTGCGATTTAACTAGCTTCGGTTATTTGAGGCACTAAGTGTGCGATGCGGCTTAGTCTCGATTATTCCGAGATGGCACTAAGTGTGCAGAAATATTTAGCTTCAGCTAACCGATATAGCACTAAGTGTGCTGATGTGTAAAACATGAATAACTTATGGAAAGTCTATAACATTCATCATGAGGTAAGTACAAAAGTGAAATAAGTACGAGAAGCTTTAGGTATGTATAAATGCCTAAAGTGGGTAGATTGATGTTATGTATATGAATTATTGAGTTGATATAGTTATATGGATGAAATTGTGTAAATACTCATAGGTTATCATTTTATGTTTATTATACTATGAATGTTTTAAGTACGAGCTTACTAAGCTTTTGAAAGCTTACTCTGTGTGATTACTGTTTGTTTTATAGTTATCGTAGCTACGAAGGCTCGGGGATAGTCGAGGATCGTCACCATTACTATCGATCTCATTTTGGTACTTTGAAAATGTAAATATTTGAATATGGCATGTAAGCTAGAGTTGTGAAGTATGTTTTTGATGTATAAGTTAGCCATGAATTTGGCTAATTGTGTTTGAACTCATATTTAATAATGGCTTATGATATGTGATGTTTAATTTGCAACTATGGTATGTCTTAATTGATAAAGAAGAAGGTAGGTTTGATGAGTTCTTGGTATGAGAATGAATGATGTATGTTTTAGAATAAAGAATGTTGATGGTTGTACATATATGTTTGTTTCCTTGTTGTAGTTGACCCATATTGGGTGGCAAGATGGCTTAAACGAAGCCTGCATTTGCACACGATCATGGGACATGGGGTGCCTTGTGGTTGTGTAAGAAAAAACAGTATTCTATTAAGAATCACACGGCCTTGACACACGGGCGAGTCATATGGCCGTGGGCTAAAGTCAGTAGCTAGCTAAATATCACACGGCCTTAGCACACGGGCGTGTTATTGGCCGTGGGTGAAATTTAGTATGGTTACCCTGATTGGAAGGCTGGTTCACATGGTGTGTCTGATACCCGTGTAAGGCACTGGTCTAGTCACATGGGCGTGGTGACGTTATCAGAAATAGAAAAATTTCCTAAGTGTTGAAAGTTGTGAACATGTTCGGTTTAGTCCGACCTCTTCCTAATGCATGTTAAGGTCTCACTGACCTAGGAAAGGGACTTATGTTGATGTTTGACTATGATGCTATGAGGTTTGTGAAATGAATACGAAGTGTTCGATATGCTTGGTAATGCCGCTTAACCCTAGTCCGTCGATGGATACGGGTTTAGGGGTGTTACAGTATGTATGAAATGTGAGCCAATATATGCTATATGAGGTGTATTGAATTTTGATGAGTAAGTTTTGCTTATGCCACTTGTGTATTATGATACTTGTGATGAATGGTAAGTTATGTTGTATATTTTTATATGCAACTTACTAAGCTTTAGCTTACTCCCTCTTCTTTTTCATTTCTTATAGTGCCGCCTATCTAGCTCAAGGACAAAGGAAGTCAGAGATATTGATCACACTATCAATCGAAGCATTCGGTGTAGTTTGATTTATATTTTGAATATGGCATGTAGAGAGCTTAGACTTTACTATTTTTGTGTCGTTGAGAACTGACCAAATGTGTTGGCTTGGGTTGGAAACCCTTCATTTTGTATTAAGCCTTGACTGATGGAAAATATTCATTTGATTATGCAATGAAGTTACGCTCATGAATGAGTAATTGCTTAATTGATATGTAGTCTATTGTGGCTGATTGGTTATATAAGTTATTCTTTTATTGGTTTGGTTGCTTTTATGTAGGTTGTGTAAGTAAGGGTGGCAAAGAGCTTGGTAAATAGCCCTTATATCATCCACACGGGTAGACACACGGGTGTGTGTCAGGCCGTGTGTGACACACGGTATGCCCCATGGGCATGTGGTCCGGCCGTGTGTCCCTGCATATAAAAAATTCAAGTCAGATACATGCTAGTAAACAACAGCAGAGACACGGGCGTGTGTCTCAACCATATGTTGGACATGGCCTAGCACACGGGCGTGTGCCTTGACCGTGTGACATTTTGGGGATGCTGACGTCAGAAACAGAATATCCATGTTTTTGCACACGGGCTAGGACACGAGCGTGTCATGGTCGTGTGAAGGACATGGGCCAGGGATCTACTTGTGCCAGGCAGTGTGAAAACTCCTGTAGGTGTGCATTTAGTATTAATTCCACACAGTGGAGGACACGGGCGTGTCCCTATATTTCTAGGCCGTGTGAGCCACACGGGCCATCAACACGATCATTTTGGAATGACCACACGAGCGTATGCACTGTTTCAAAGTCAAATTTCTATAGATAGTTTAAGAAACTGGGTTGATTCCCGAATAGTTTTCAATCGTTAGATTTTAGGGCTCGTAGGCCCATAATAAGAATTTAAAATAGAAATTGAAAAAATTATAAATAGACTAGGTCTTGGTGACTTGGGGAACATTTGTGTGCATGAGATCGAGTTAGGCAATGCCTCATATTCTGCTCTGGCTGGCTTACGGGTATGGGGGTTACATTTAGTGGTATTAGAGCTATGGTTTAGTCTGTTCTAGGACTAACCTAGCAAAAGTACGAGTCTAGCTATACATGCCATAACTGTATATTGATAGTGTGACAACTTCTGATGATTATAAACTGAATTTTTTCTTATATAGTAAATGGATCTTGATAGAGCCACGATGGATGACGTGGAGAGTAATGCGCTAGCTCTAATCGATAGACTATGCCAGTTGAGAGTGAGCCCGTGACTATGGGCCAAGGTGGAGGGCTAGAGAAGCCTATCTTCGAAGGATGGACGCTGTTACACGGAGTTTGTTCGCGTGAATCTGAATATTCCACCTCCCTCACCTCCTCTGATTCCTCAGTATGCCCCCGCAGGTACGCAAGAAGCAGATGTGTTTGGAAGGGAGAAGCCTCCGGTAGACAAGATTGGATAAGGGCCGAGGAATTTCAGGCCAAAATAGATAAGACCTAGAGGAAAGCAGAGTTTTGGTTAGAGAATACATCAGGGTATTTGATGAATTGTCGTGCACGCCTAAAGAGTGCGTGAAGTTGCAGTGTCACTCCTACAGGATTCGACTTATCAGTGGTGGAATACTCCATGTCTGTTGTATCGATAGAGAGGATCACTTGAGAATTCTTCTAGGAAGAATTCCAGAAAAATATATTAGCCAAAGGTTCGTAGATCAAAAGAGAAGGAATTCCTAAAGCTAAAGTAAGGCCGAATGTCAGTGACAGAATACGAGTTGAATTTGTGAGGCTCAGTAAGTATGCGTAGGAGTGCGTGTCTACAGAAGCCACCATGTGTAAGAGGTTCGAGGATGGTCTTAATGAAGATATCTAAGTATTTGTTGGCATCCTAAAACTAAGAATTTGTAGTGCTTGTTGAGAGAGCATACAAGGCAGAAGAACTGGTAAAGAGAGGAGGAAAGCGTCTATTGAGTCGCGAGATTCAAAGAGAAGATAGATGGGGAAGTCACATCAGTCCTCATCTAAGATATCGAAGGAATTCGCTACCCGATCGAATGCTTCAGTGGGATTTTGAATAAAACAAGAACTGGCAGACACAACTTCTAGAGCTTAGACCACTTCTGTCGCGAGCATCGGAAGTGCTCGACCGAATAGGCCAGAATGTTTGCAATGTGGTAGGCGTCACTTCAACGAGTGCCGGGGGAATGAAAAGGGCTATTTTAAGTGTGGATCATTAGAACATTCATCCGGGATTGTTTGAATTGGAAGAGAGAGAAAAAGCAAGAAGCGAAGGCAAGTAGTTCTCCTTTGAGGGGTAGACCATAAAAGAACCCAGAAGCGGGGCTGTTAGCAGAGTGCTCCAATAGATGCTACAGTGAGGTCTGAGGGCAGAGCGCCTGCAAGGACTTATGCTATTTGTGCCCGTGAAGAGAAGAATCTCTCGACGTGATCACGAGTACCTTTTTTATCCATGAAATATCTGTTGTTGCTTTAATTGACCTGGGTTCTACCCATCTTATATTGTATGGAATGATACCTCGTATGAAATGATAGTAGAGTCCACTGAGTTTGTGGTAAAAGTGTCCAACCTTTAGCAGACATATGCTAGTGGACAAGTATGTAGAATTGTCCTTTGACAATTAGAGATCATTGTTTTCCGGCTAACTTGATGTTATTACCATTTATGAATTTGATGTAATCCTTGGATGGATTAGTTGACTTCTCATAGTATTGTAGTGGACTGTAGAGAAAGTTATTTAGTTGAAATGTAAAGACGGAATTGTTCTTCGGGTTGGACCAGATGAGCCGGATAATTTGCCTGTAACAATATCGTCTTTGACTACTGAGAAATATTGAGAAAAGGATATGAAGCTTACCTACCTTTGGTGCTAAATACTCAAGTGTCTGAGTTGAAGATTGAATCGGTACCAGTGGTTTGTGAGTTATAGATGTGTTTCTCGAGGAATTACCTGGATTACCTCCAGTGAGAGAAGTTAAGTTTGGAATCGAGTTGGTCCCGGTAGGCACCCATCTCGATTGCTCCGTATAGGATGGCTCTTACGGAGTTAAAGGAGTTGAAAGCTCAACTACAAGAGTTAACTGATAAGGCTTTGCGAGATCGAGCTTTTCCCCGTGGGGTGCTCCGTGCTCTTTGTGAAAAAGAAGATGGGTCGATGAGGTTATGACAGCTCAATAAGTAATAATGAGAACAAGTATCCTTTGCCAAGATCGATGACCTGTTGATCGGTTAAAGGGAGCACTGTATTTTCCAAAATGACCTGAGGTCAGGATACTACCAGTTAGGGTGAAAGAGCAAGATGTACTGAAGAATACGTTTCGGACAAGATACGGGCATTATGAGTTCCTCGTCATGCCCTTTGGTTTGACTAATGCCTCGGTATTGTTTATGGATTTGATGAATCGCATTTTTCGGCCGTATTTAGATACGTTTGTGGTGGCCTTTATCATGACATACTGATTTACTCGCGCGATAAGAGTGAGCATGCGAAGCATTTGAAGACTATATTACAGACCCTGAGAGACAAACAATTGTACTCCAAGTTCAGTAAGAGCGAATTTTGGCTTAAGGAGATTGGATTTCTAGGACACATTGTGTCGGGTGACGGGATTAAAGTTGACCTAAGCAAATCTCAGCTATTGTTGAATGGAAACAACCGAAGAATGTGACAAAGTTCTGAAGCTTTTTGGGTTTGGCCGGATACTATAGGCAATTTATAAACAGATTCTTGATGATAGCTACCCCGATGACAAGACTGCTGCAAAAAGATGTCAAGTTCAAATGGACAGAAAAGCACCAACAGAGTTTCGAGAAATTAAAGGCTTTGTTGACCAAAGCCCCAGTGTTAGTGCAACCGGAGTCGGGTAAGGAACTTGTGATATATAGTGACGCCTCTTTGAATGGGTTGGGGTGCGTGCTTATGCAAGAAGACAAGGTTATAGCCTATGCATCAAGACAGCTAAAGCCACATGAGAAAAATTATCCGACGCATGATCGTTGGCCACCATCGTGTTCGCATTGAAGATTTGGAGGCACATTTGTATAGAGGGAAATGTCGAGTATTCACTAACCACAAAAGTCTCAAGTATTTAATGACGCAGAAGGAATTTAATCTACGACAATGAAGGTGGCTGAGCTAATAAAGAATTATGAGCTGATAATTGACTATCACCCGGGAAAGGAGAATGTAGTCGTCGACGCCTTGAGTCGAAAGTCATTGTTCGCCTTGAGAGCCATGAATACTCAGTTGGCTATGTCTAGCGATGGTTCGATCCTAGTAGAGTTGAGAGCTAGATCAACATTTCTACAAGGTTTCGTGAAGCTTAGGAAGATGATAATGAGTTACAAGCTAAGATGACTCAGTGTGAAACGGATATGAATCCGAGTTTCGTATTGGTGTTGATGGATGTTTAATGTTCAAAAAAAGAGTTGTGTACCCAAGGGCAATGAGTTTATTCAGAAGATTCTGCAAGAGGCACATAGTGGTTGTTTGTCCGTCCACCTGGGCAGTGTAAAAATGTACAATGACTTGAAGAAAATGTATTGGTGGTCGGGGATGAAAAGAGATATTTCAGAGTTCGTTTCCAAGTGTCTTGTGTGTCAGCAAGTGAAGGCTGAACACCAAGTACCTTCGGGTCTACTTCAGTCTATCATGGTCTCTGAGTGGAAGTGGTATCGGACCACTATGGATTTTGTGACGGGTTTGCCGGTAACCCCGAAGAAAAGGATATTGTTTGGGTTGTTTTGGATAGGCTAACAAATTCGGCACATTTTATACCAGTGCGTACCGACCTGAGAGATTGGCTGAATTGTACGTTTTCGGGATTGTGAGACTACACGGGGTGCTCTTGTCGATTGTTTTAGATAGGGACTCGAGATTTACCTCGAGGTTTTGGAAAAAGTTACAAGAGGCATTGGAACAAAGTTGAGTTTTAGACGGCATTTCACCCACAAACCTACGGCCAGTCGAAGAGAGTGATTCAGATTTTAGAAGACATGTTACGGTATTGTGTTCTCGAGTTTCAAGGTAGTTGGGAAAGGTACTTGCCATTGGTTGAATTCGCCTAAAACAACAGTTATCAGACAAGTTTGAAAATGGCGCCTTATGAGGCTTTGTATGGGCGAAAGTGTCGAATGCCCTATATTGGACTGAGCTCAGAGAAAGTCAAATTCATGGGGTCGATTTAATCAAAGAGACTGAAGAGAAAGTTAAAGTGATTTGTGACTACTTGAAGGTCGCCTCAGATAGACAGAAAGCCTATGTGGATTTGAAATGAAATGAAATTGAGTTTCAAGTTGGTGATAAGGTATTTTGAAAGTATCCCGTTGGAGGAAAGTCCTTAGATTTGGTAGAAGAGGCAAGTTGAGTCCTCGTTTCATAGACCTTATGAGGTTATTGGGAGAATAAGATCAGTTGCCTATCAATTGTCTTTGCCAACAGAGTTGGAAAAGATTCATGACGTGTTCATGTATCCATGCTACGTCAATATAGATCAGACCCTTCGCACGTGATTGCACCGACAGAGGTTGAGATTCATCCGGACATGACTTACGGCAAAAAGCCGATCAAGATTTTAGCTCAGGAAGTCAAACAGTGAGGAATAATAGCATAGTGCTCGTGAAAGTTTTGTGGCAGAGACATGGATTCGAGGAAGCCACATGGGTACCCGAGGAGACTATGAGAGATCAGTACCCAAACTTATTCGCCGGTAAGATTTTCGAAGACTAAAATCCCTAAGGGGGAGAAATGTAATAGCCCGATTTAGGCCTAGTCGGAATAGTGGTCTCGGGACCATAAATCAAGATTCGAATAAATTATTTTATAATTATTTAGATGTTATAGCATGTTTTTAAGAGTGTATAAAAAATTTGTGTGAGTTAATTGTGACGTTTGTGAGCCCAATTGTTAAAAAGGACTAAATCGCATAAAATGCAAAAGTCCTATTTTGATAGCTAAAAGTGCCTAATAGCTAGAGAACCTAAATTAGGGGTCTTTAAAGGGCAATTAGACCCTTTAGGGGGGCATGTCCGGCCATAGGAGACAAAGGTGGTCAAAATTTCAAAATTTGTAATTAGGTAACTATTTTGACTAAAATAGGAGTAAATAAAGGAAAGATGATATCATCTCTTTTCATCTTCTTTACCCACCAAAAATCAGCCATTGAAGGGGTTTGAACGCTTATAAATTTTAGCAACTTGTAATCCTCACAAGTAAGTGATTTTGATAGTTTTCTTGACGATTTTACATTTTGAGACCCCTTGAAGCATGAGCTTTCAAAAGAGGGTACTATTTTTGCAAAACTATAAGAGTTTAAGGTTTTTCCATGAAAATATTTGTAATGTTTGCTGAGGTTTTAAGGAAGAAAATGAGTCTTGGGTGTCTAATAAACAACTTTTTTGAAAATGTTAGCATGAAAACACGTAAAAGGACTATTTTGCATAGTTGTAAAATAAATGATAAATGTGTGATATAGTGGGAATTTGGAGTTGCTATAAGAGTAAAAAGGGTTCAGTTAGACTTAAGATAAGAAGAAATTTGATGAAAATCGATTTTCGAGCCTAGAGGCAGAATGGTCGTTTTACCAAAGATATAAATTTCGATTGCCTAATTTTAATTAGTGACTAAACAAGTATATTTTTCCATTATAGATCAAGAAATACCGAATTCGAACCTAGACCAGGGGAAAGCCAAGCAAATCGACTAAATCGACTGGTCACCACATTTTGTAATCAGAGGTAAGTTGTATGTAAATAGTACAACTACATTAATAATATATGTATTTGAATTGTATTGAAATTATATAACATAAATTGCTTGATTGTGGAAATGAGAAAATGTGATGAGAATAGAGATAGCAGAATTGCCGATTGAACCTTAGGAAATAAATCTGATATTCATGCCATGACGTTTGGTCACTTGTGTAAGCTAGTGTAAGACATGTCTGGGACATGCATCGGCCATATTATGAGAGCTAGTGTAAGACCATGTCTGGGATATGGATCAGCATTGAGACGAGTGCTAGTATAAGCCTTGACTGATGGCAAATATTCATTTTGATATATGCAAATGAAGTTACTCTCATGAATGAGTAATTGCTTAATTGATATGTAGTCTATTGTGGCTGATTGGTTTAAATAAGTTATTCTGTTATTGGTTTGGTTGCTTTTGTGTAGGTGTGTAAGTAAGGGTGGCAAAGAGCCTTATATCGTCCACACGGTAGACATACGGACGTGTGTCTCGGCCGTGTTTAACACACGGTATGGCCCATGGTATGTGGTTCGGTCGTGTGTCCATTGCACGTAAAAATTTCAAGTCAGTATACATGCTAGTAAACACACGGGTTGAGACACGACTGTGTGTCTAGCCGTATGATAGACACGGCCTAGCACACAGGCATGTGTCTTGGCCGTGTGACATTTTGGGGATGCTTTCGTCAGAAACAGAATTTCTATGTTTTTGTACACGGGCTAGAACATGGGCATGTCATGGCCATGTGAAGGACACGGGCCAAGGACACAGGTGTGTGCCAGGCCATGTGAAAATCCCTATAGGTGTGCATTTAGAATTAATTCCTCACGGGTGGAGGACAAGGGCGTGTCCCTGTATTTCTTTGGCCGTATGAGCCACAGGGGCCATCAACACAACCATGTTGAAATGGCCACACGGGCGTGTTCCTTGTTTCAAAGTCAAATTTTTTATAGATGGTTTAAGGACTCGGGTTTATTCCTGAATAGTTTTCAATGGTCGATTTATGGGCTCATAGGCCCATAATAAGAAGTTTAAAGTAGAAATTGAAAAATTTCTAAATTGGACCAAGTCTTGGTGACTTGGGGAACATTTTTGTGCGCGAGATCGAGTTAGGTAATGCCTCGTATTCTGCTTCGACGTGGGTTACGGGTATAGGGTGTTACAGATACGACTACCAGAACTCCCTAGTGAGTACTATGATCCAAAAATCCTTTTAAAAATTGGTAATAGCTTGGGGGTTTACGGAAGGTTGATAATTTCACATTAACCAGTGAAAAGGGAAAGTTTTCCCGTTTATGCATCCAATTGAATATGAACAAATCGCTCAAGAAATATTTCATGATTGAGGGGAGACGACAGTATATCATCTCCAAATATTAGTAAGTTCCCACTAACTGTTGGACTCAAATTCAAAGATGCACAAAGTTGAGCTGCCGCCACCCGTTAAGACGGAACAGATTATGGGAGATTCCAACCACACCCCTAATATCTATGCTGATTTGGAACTGTAGAGGGCTCGCAACTTGAACTTTCAGTGACAGTGAAAGATTTAGCAGCTGTCCACATTCTTGGTATTATGATAATTACCAAGACACAAGTTCGTGTTGGAAATGTTCCATCATTAATAAGTTCCCGTTGGATGCTTGGACTGATATGGACACATTGGGTTTCAAGGGGGTATTTGGCTCTTATGGCATTCGAACCTAGTGACCATGAAGGAGTTCTGCACTACAGAACAAGAGATTTATGCATTGTTTAAGGTACGCCCTTGAATTCCTACTGGCTATTATATGATATTTATGCTAGCTCGAAATTTAAGTTTAAGGTCCGGGATAATTTGGAACATGTTTTGCAACATCATCAGTTACCTTGGTTTATGGCTGGTGACTTCAACAGTCTTATCTAGCCATGGTAAAAAAGGTGGGAGACTGGTCTCCCCGTATCGGATTAGAGAATTTCATAACTGTCTGTTGTAATATGATTGACATGGGCTTCAAAAGACCCTAGTTCACGTGGTCTAATCTTCGCTTGCTAGTTAGCTTATTCAAAAGCGCATTGACATGTTTTTACCGAATCCCAAATGGAAACTTTTGTATGATGTTGTAGCGAATGATGTTACTTGTACAAAGTCTAATCATAGGCCTGTTGTGTTAAGCCTATCTTGCAACCTTTGTGCCCAAACACTTTTAAAAAATGTGGCTCGATCACTCAGATTTCTCGTACAGACTAAAGTCCTTTTGGGAAAAGATTGGGGAACCTTTTGGTGAATTCTATTAAATACTGATGGAGTATCTTAATCAGTGGAATTGTTCCACTTTTGGCAATGTATTCCACACAAAAAAAAAAACAACTCATGGCTAGACTTGGAGGGATTGAAAGAGCCTTGGAAATTAGCCCTGAATGATTTCTTGGTTAACCTTCAAAAAAATCTCACCAAGGAATACCAAGACATTCTCAAACAAGAAGAGGACTTGTGGTTATGAAATCTAGTGTCAACTGGGTTATTGAAAGTGAGAGAAACATGAGGTTTTTCCGTCTTACTACCTTGAAAGATGATGTTACAATAAGATTGATGGATTAGAAAACGCTAATGGAGACTGGTGCACTAACAAAAAGGAGATTGAATGTATCATCAATTCTTTCTTTTGTGATCTCTATTACTTCTTTGAAAGTGCCACTTAATATCATAAATTCCTCTCTTTCTTCGGCTCCTTTGGAGGATAATGATAGATTTCCTCTTGATAGACTGGTTTTGGAAGTGGAAATCCATAGGGCTATTTTCTTGTTTAACCCTACAAAGCTCTTGGCATGATGGGCTTCACCCTTTATTTTACTAGAAATGTTGGGAAACTGTCAAAGGTAAAGTGATTGAGGCGGTCCGCACTGAGTTTAATAATGGGAAGATTCTTGAAGAGATCAATGATACACTTATTTATTTGATCTCGAAATAGGATGCCTCGACCAAAGTCCAACAGTTTTGGTCGATCAGTCTCTGTAACACCTCTTACAGTATTATTACAAAAATTTTAGTGTTATGCCTCAAATCCCTTCTTAACAGGTTAGTCTCTCCTGTAAAAGGTAGCTTCATTTGGGGCTGTCAAACCACCGATAATGCATCGTTGTGTAGGAAGTGATTCATATTTCAAGAGATTAAAAAGGAAAGTTGGGTAAATGGTTGTTAAACTCGATATGAAGAAAGCTTATGATAGAATCGAATGAGCCTTTGTGTTTTTAATTTCACCTCGAGTTGGATCAATCTTATTCTAAATAGTATCTCAATTTTTAATGACTATCCTGCTGGTGATGGTAAGCTTAATAGCTTTACACCTTCAAGGGGTATTAGACAATATGACCCTTTATCCCCATACATTTTCATCATTTGCATGGAATACCTCAATCTTTTTATCTGCAAAGTCATCGAAAGAAAATCGTGGAGGGGCATCTGTACCTCGAGACGAGGACCTACTCTCTCCATATGTTCTTTGTTGATGATGTAATTTTATTTGCCAAAACAGATGAGAGATTGGTTGACGCAGTAAAGGGTGTTCTTGAAGAGTTCACTTGGGAATCAAGGCAAAAAGTTAGCCTTGCCAAATCTAGGATTCTGTTATCTAAGAACACTGGCTATACTCCAGTAATTTAGAGTTCTTGGGTGCTTGAATTTTGGGAGCACTGATGATCTGGGTCGATACCTCAGTTTCTCAATCTGCTCAGGTAGAGTTAAAAAAGTGATTACAACTTTATAGTGGATCGCAATCAGGCAAAGCTTAGTACATGGAAGAGTTATTGTTATCATGAGTGGTAGACTTAGTTGATTCACTCGACTCTTTCACCGTCCCTAATTACTCTATGCAGTGTCGAGCCCTTCAATCAGTGTTTGTAAGGACCTCAATAAAACAAGTAGGAATTTCTTGTGGGGTGTTCTGATACAAAGAAGAGAACACACCTCCTTAAATGGAGTAAAGTCATGAAACCTAAAATTAAGGTGGTCTAGGCCTATCTTCGGCTAAAGATAAGAATCAAGGTTACTTATCAAGCTTGGTTGGACAATAATCCATGAGCCAAATAAGCTGTAGGCAGAACCCTTTTTTGAAAATATGTAGAAGGTAATGATTTGGTTAAACACCTTACTGATGCCTCCCTAACTTGGAAAGCTTAAGTAAGGTTAGGCCTTTATTATAGAAAGGTCTTAGGTGGATTGTTGGGGATAGGACTAATATAAATGTGTGGCATGATAATTGGTCTAGTTTGGGTCCAATCCGATCCATGGTAGTGGGACGCTGAATAGAGAAGAGGAGGATCTCACCTTAGACAATTAAGAAAGGTTTAGGAAGCTAGTGGTAGATCCCCGCTATTTATCAAGCTACCACAGCCTCATTTGGTTAAAATTTTTAAGTATCCCTATCTTGAATAGAGAGGTCAAGAGAATCTATATGGTGGAATTTTTAGTGGATGGGGACCTCAATCTAAGCAGTGTGTGCTTGCAGGTAGCTGGCTGAAGTAATACTATGATAATAAATCAAAAGGATGAGTGGAAATAGATGTGGTGCCTCAATATGTAACATCTTGAGATAGGGCCTTGAAGTTTTGTCTTTGCAAGTAAGGGTTTGCCAATGTTTTGACGGACTGGGGGTTCGCTAGTTTGTCAGCGTAACAATATACGCTAAAGACGCAGTAGGGGTTAACTAGATCACTGGATGTGTGCTTGCCGGCATGTTTGGCGAGCTGGGGTTGGCTAGGTAAGTGTTAACTCAGGGGATCACTAGCCTATTTGGTGAACTGAGGTTCACCAATCAAAGATGATTCAGACCCAAATTAGAAAATAAAGATATAGTGTAGCTAGAATACATTACGTGCAAGTAATGTCTTTCCTAAGTCTAGTAGGGTATCTAAGATTTCCAGGCACTTAGGTCTATAAAAACAAACATTAATTCATGAGAATTCTCTTATTGGATATTCTTCCATAAGTTTTTGTTTTTGAACGAAGTTTGTAGTGATCAGGTAAGTCTCTATCCTGTTGGTCATTTTCCAGAAAGCTAAGTTCGTACATGTGTGAATTCTGTAAGTCGGTCTGTTAAGTAATTGTGTGTTTGTTTATGTGCGAACTAGTGAACCATCCACCAACAAAGATAAGGCAAAGCCAAGCTTGTTTAGTTTCTTAATTTTTCGGTGAGTGATATGGATTGTCATAAGTATGTTCACTATCATGATTTTCAGTCTAAATGTTTAAAGTTCGAATCTTGTGTGTGAAATGTAACGGTTTTCATGAATTCTTTTTGAAATTAAATTCCAAAAGTAAGTTTTTGACAAAACACTGTTTTAAGTTTTAAGACTCTGTTTCAAAATGTGTTTTAAGTCTGTTTTAAAATATGTTTTATGCAAGCTCCTAAGCGGGCTGATGTTTTAAGTATGTTTTAAGAAAAAATTTATAAATTGTGTTTTACGAGCTTTTGTACAAGCTCTTATAAGTGTTTTCAAGCAGCTCTTTATGTGAGCTCTTTGTGATAAATAAGCTCCCTATGCGAGCTCTCTATGATAAGTCTCTGGTATACCGAAGGATTGTGAGTACTCATCCTTCTTTCTATGATTTTGGGTGTTGAGGCCCTGGGACATGTGGAGAGATAAGGGAATGTCGAGCTATACTCCATTCACTGGGACATGGTGTACAAGAGAGTGTATTACTTCACACTGCACTTATGGGACATGTTATAAGGACTCTTTGAGTCATTTGAGGCGTTATAAGAAGATCTGCATATCTAACGAGATTAATATAAGGGTAAGCTTGAACATATCTTATGTTCCTCAGCCATTCTGATAAGTGTGTTAGGTTCGTGAACATATTTAATGTTCTTTAGCCATTCTCATAAATGTGTTAAGTGCAAGAACATATTTTATGTTTCTTAGTCGTTTAGATATGGCAAACATGTAAGCATGATTTCATGCTGAATGAGTTTTGTTTTCAAGAAAGCACAAGCTAAGGTTTTAAGCATGATTTTCAGTAATACATGAGAAATTATTTTACAAACTTTTGTTTCTGACAGGATCTACGAACTGGGTCTTGCAACCTCACCCGCGATCCCAGCACACAAATTATTTTAAGACTAGTTTTCTTCTATTTTTAAAGCTTAATTTTAAAGCATTATTGTTAATTCTCGATTATTCACTAAGTTCACACGAACTCACCCAGTCCTCTCTTACTTTGTAGGTAAGTAGGTCTCAAACAGTAGTGGCAAGGTTGACTTGATGAGGCTCACTCTTGACTAGATATTGGCGAACTTGGAAAAATGAGTGATGGAGTTTATTTTATGAGGGCTTTAGACTTATTATTTTCTATTGTCCAAATAGTTCCCTTAAATTTTTAGCTATTTTATTTTGTGAACCGTGACTTAGAATATTTGATTATCTTATGTTATGAATAAAATCGATGTTTTCATGCATGAGTGTTACGTTGAGTTGCTATTAAAATATGCGAGTCTAATTTATTACTAAGTATTGTTTTTGTAATCCTGTATGTTGTGTTTCAAAATTACATGCGTACCCCTAATTTAACAAACCCATGCGTGCTGACAACACTATTAGAGTATAAAACCCCTTGGCGTGTACAATCCTTTGTCCGCGAAACTTAGTATGCGTACCTTTGATGTGTGTTTTGGTGTGAACTTAGTAAAATTAGGTTAACTGTCGTAATGTTAACTTAAGTGATAATGAATGATTTAACCTGTGTTGTGAGCTTGTATGGGCGAACATAGTCGAAGTTTTTATTTGTGAACCTGAAACGTCATGAACCAACTAAAATTTGACTTAGGCAAGTGCATCTATCAATTAATAGTATAGATACAGTGAGCAAAGATATCATTATCATGAAGACTAAAAGTACTAGTAACTACTGTCTTTATATTATTTAATCGAATAATTGGAGTGATTGATTTAAACTCAAATTAACTAATCTAATAAAGAAAACGATGAAGAACAAATCATGAAATAATTGAATAACAATCAATAAGAGAAACAATACCTAGGAAAGAATTCACCTAGATTTCATCTGTCACCATCAATCTAAATTACGAAATTTCTTTACTTAGTATCTTGATCCGTAGAAAGCCCTAAATTATGCTAACATCTATTTCGAGAGTAAGAGCACCTTACTCTAGGTTGATTAATTGAAATTTCTTTCTAATTAAAACCCTTATTATCACATTAACTCGTGCAATGTGTTCCCCTATTAGATTTGACTCTAATTTGGTAGATTTATGTCATCCTATGTCTAGGATTGCATGCAACTCCACTCAATTATGCAAGATCTACTCTTAAATAGGATCTATTCCTCCTCTGATTTAAGCAGATCAAATGTAACACCCCGAACCCGAGACCGACACCGGAGTCAAACACGAGGTGTTAACAGACTTTAAGCCCCTTAAAAAAAATTTCCCAGACACTGCCAATCTGCGTACTAGTCGCTTTAAAAATCATATCTTGAGTTTCACAACTCGGAATCTAGTTCCGTAAATTTTTCCTGAAACTAGACTCATATGCCCATCTACATATTTTTTCTAGAATTTTTGGTCAGGCCAATTAGTACATTTATTAGTCAAAGTCTCCATGTTACAGGGATCGACTACCCTGACCTTTGCGCATTACGACTTGGATATCTCCCTGTAAAGGGCTTCAATACTGATGCCGTTTATTTCTATAGAAACTAGACTCAGAGAGGAATCTATCCATATATGGTATGACTCCTAATTATCTCTGGTTAATTTATAATGAATTTCCAAAGTCGGAACAGGAAATCCAGAAACCATTCTGGCCCTGTCTCACGAGAACCTGAATATCTCTTAACATACTGTCCGTATGATTGTTTCATTACTTTCCTATGAAAGTAGATTCATCAAGGTTTGTTTACATAATTTATTCGCTATTTAATTCCCTTCCTACTATTTTTAGTGATTTTCCAAATCTACATCACTGCTGCTGTCAGCATCTACCTTTAAGGTAGACTTTACCTATTTCATGGTTTCCATGATTCAACTAGCCGTTTTTGCATAAATAGCACAATTTATTAAAGTGATTAACCATCCCCATGGCCAATCCTTGTCAAGCATATCCACACCAAATGATTATAACAATATACTCAAACACATATAAGCCATTTTCGCATGGCTATCCAAAATTTATACAAGTCCAAAGGGTCCACGACCACAACAAACGGGTAGTCCTATACATGCCATTTCGAAGTTCAACCAAAATTGTACCAAAAGGGGGCTTTGATAGTGTGGGCGACTTTGACCTCAAGATCCCGAGTCCGATAGCTGGAGAACCAAATCTATAAAACAGAGGAGCAATGAAACGGAGTAAGCAATTTATGCTTAGTAAGTTTTGAGCAAGGAATTCCAGCACAACAAAAGTATAGCATTCATATAGCTAAACGGATAATTTCATATGCACAAATTTACGATATCGTACTTGCTTCACATTATCAACCCTTATGTACATACACAAAAGATCAACTCAGCCAAAGGCCGGTAGCTCGTTTATCAACTGAGCGAATACTTTTTTGTAAGGGCTCAACTAAATTCAAGCACATACGAAACATACCTCAATGTTGGGATGTTTCGAGAGTATTAACTGGAATTTTACAGCAAGTTCATTCATTCCCAAATCACGTACCTTCGGAATTTAACCGGATATAGCTCCTCGTTCAAATGCCTTCGGGACATAGCCCGGTTATAGTAATTCGCACAAATGCCTTCGGGACTTAACCCGGATTTAGTAACTCGCACAAATGCCTTCGGGCTTAGCCCGGAATTAGTATCTTGCACAAATGCCTTCGGGCTTAGCCCGGAATTAGTATCTCGCACAAATGCCTTCGGGCTTAGCCCGGAATTAGTATCTCGCACAATTGCCTTCGGATCTTAGTCCGGATATTGTCACTTAGCGCAAGCCTTCGGGACTTAGCCCGGACATCATCCAAATAACCATGCACATTTAACAATAAATCATGGCCCATTCGTATTTCATTTTCGTTAGCAAAACTCAAACACAAGACATTTATCATTCTTGCAAATTCGGCTCAATAGCCACACAAAGAGCATGATTTTAATTTGCTTAAAACATGATCTAATCACATCATAATTTAAGCTCTTTACTCAAGAACTTACCTCGGGTGTTGTCGAACGATTCCGATAGCTATTCGACCACTTTTTCCTTCCCTTTATCGGATTTAGTTCCCTTGCTCTTGAGCTTAATTAAACAAATAAATTGATTTAATCATTTGAGCATCGAAAAGAGGAACACAAGGCACTTAGCCCATTTTATACATTAGACATTAAAGTCACATATGTACGGAATCATGAATCAAACTCAACATTTTAGCTAATTTTTCCCCCTTGGCCGAATATGCATGTCTATTTTGGGGCCGATTTCAACACTTAATACATTCTACAAGTATGGTCACTTGTATTGACTAAACACCCTTTTGTTTCAAGTTCAAAACTTGGCTAATACACACATATACACACTAGTAAAGCATCCTCTCCCTTTCCATCAATTTAACACATGCATTGCTCATTAACATGCAAAAGTTATATTCGGCCTTAGCACACAACTTGCTAGCCGATTCTTCTCCATTTAGCAACCAATGCACATATGTGCTCACTCAAAAATGCTAAAAATGAGGTTCAAGAATCATCAAGCCACCATCACATGCATCATTAACAAGCTTCATATTTAGCATGCAATGACATTAACACAAACTCCACCTAGGCCGAATCTTAACTCATCCTCATGCCTCATCACCACAACATCAAACATCAACCAAGAATGATGCATCCATGGCCGAGTGTCATTTCCATCACATAGCAAGATTTAGACCATGGGCTAGGTAGAACTCAAGCTAACAATTAAAACATGCATGCATCTCATGGAACATCATCAAACATACCTTAGCCTAGCTACATGCATGGCCGAACCTCTTCAACCTTTCTTCTTCCTTCCTCCTTAAAATTTTTGGCCAAGGATGAACCAAAGGATGAGCATTTTTTTTTCTTTGTTTTTTTTCTTTCTAGTTTCGGCTAAATGAAGATGAGAAAGGATGAACAAAAATTTTCTCCTTTCTTTTCTTTAGCTCACGGCAATTGGGGGGGGGAAACAACTACACACATTTTTTTTGTATTCATCATACTCCTTTCCATTATTTTATGCCCATGCCCCTTATTTTATTTTTTCCTACATACCTCACTAGGCCAACATGTTCCCAACATGTTTCCACCCATAGCATGGCCAACCACTAGCTCAAATTTTGGGTAATTTGACATGCAAACCCATCATTTTCACAACATGCATTAATAGATCATTTTAAATTAGCCTATCATATTTTCACCATGTCTCATATCAATCCCTATTTAATAATTTCTCATGCAATTGGCAAAATTGGAGAATGAAACTTCCACATACTCATGTACACACATAATAAGCATAGAATATGGAAATCAATTATTTTTATGACTCGGTTTTGTGGTCCCGAAACCACTTCCCGACTAGGGTCAATTTTGGGCTATCACAACTCTCCCCCACTTAAGAAATTTTCGTCCCCGAAAATCTTACCGGTAAATAGGTTTGGGTATCGTTCTTTCATCGAGCTCTCGGTTTCCCAAGTAGGTTCCTTGATCCCGTGTTTGAGCCATAACACCTTAACTAACGGAACCCTTTTGGTTCGCAACTCTTTCACTTCACGAGCTAGGACACGTATCGGTTCTTTTTCATAACTCATATCGGCTTGAATTTCAACCTCTGATGGGCTAATTATATGCGATAGATCAGATCAATAGCGTCGAAGCATCGAAACATGAAAGACGTCGTGAATCTTTTCAAGATCAGGGGGCAAAATCAATCTATACGCAACCGGACCAACTCGTTCGGAGATTTCGTACGGCCCAATGAATCTCGGGCTCAACTTGCCCTTACGGCCAAACCTGAGTACCTTTTTCCAAGGCGAAACTTTAAGGAACACTTTATCTCCCACCTGATATTCAATGTCCTTTCGTTTCAAATCCGCATACGATTTTTGACGATCTGTGGCTGCTTTCAGACTTTCACGGATTACCTTTACTTTCTGTTCGGCATCCTTAATCAAATCAACTCCGAAAATTTTACTTTCACCGAGCTCGGTCCAAAACAATGGTGTACGGCATTTACGACCGTACAAAGCCTCGTAAGGTGCCATCTTAATACTTGATTGAAAACTATTATTGTAAGCGAATTCAATCAAAGGTAAATACCGTTCCCATGAACCACTGAACTCGAGGATGCAACATCTCAACATATCCTCAAGTATTTGAATTATCCGCTCAGATTGACCATCGGTTTGGGGATGAAAAGCAGTGCTAAAAGGCAGCTTGGTACCCAAAGCTTCTTGCAATTTCCTCCAAAATCGCGAGGTGAATCTTGGATCTCTATCCGACACGATAGAAATAGGTACCCCGTGTAATCTCACAATCTGAGAAACGTACAATTCAACTAGTCTATCCAATGAAAAATCCATACACACGGGGATAAAGTGAGCCGACTTAGTCAGTCTATCGACAACAACCCAAATCGCATCCTTCTTACTTGTTGACAATGGCAGTCCGGACACAAAGTCCATTGTGACTCGATCCCATTTCCACTCGGGTATCATGATCGGCTGAAGTAATCCTGAAGGCACTTGATGTTCCGCTTTCACTTGTTGACATATTAAACATCTCGAAACAAGGTCGGAGATGTCTCGTTTCATACCATGCCACCAAAACCAACGTTTCAAATCGTTGTACATTTTCGTACTCCCCGGGTGACTTGACATTCGGCTACAATGGGCTTCGTTCAGAATCATCGAAATGAGTTCCGAACTCCTTGGAACACACAAACGACTTCTGAACCTCAAACAATCATCATCATCAATTTGAAACTCCGATTCCTTGTTCGGAGCACACTCAGCCCGTTTTGCAACCAATTCATCATCAACTTTCTGGGCTTCACGAATTTGATGAATCAATAATGGTTTGGCTTTTAATTCAGCAACTAACACATTGTCAGGTAGAACAGACAAATGCACATTCATTGCTCGT
>NW_024403152.1:0-23166 GCF_007990345.1 Gossypium hirsutum | reverse complement strand
GTGGAGGCAGACTTTGAAGAAAAGAAGAAAGAAGAAAAGAAAAAAAGAAGAAGAAAAAAAAAAAAAAGAAAAAAATATAAAAAATAATAACAGTCGGGTCAACTCGACCCGACCACCTACGACCCGAACCGACCAGCAGCCAAGAAAAAACAACAAAACAAAAAAAAAGAAACAAGCCCCAAAAAAAGAAGAGCAGGCCATTTCTTAGCAGACAGCAGCAGCCCAAGCCCAGGCCCAGCGTAGCCTAGCAGGCCAGCACCACAGCCAGGCCCGCACGCACCAGCCCAGCAGAAGCAGTCCAACGGGTTGGCCCAGCAGAAAAAAAAGAAAAGAAAAAGAAGAAAAAGAGAAGGAAAAAAGAAAAAAAAAGAGGTTCAATTCGGTAACCGTTCGACGAAGCTCGTGTTTCGGTAGCTTTTCGGTAATTCGTTTATTTATTTAATACTCGTATTTTATGTTATTTCGTTTAATATTATTAGCATTTATGCATATTTATATTATATTTTAATTTAATTTGATTTTATTTATTTATTTTAAATAATTTTAATAAATAAGGCAACGAATCGATTTAACATAAAATCGTGATTTCATCGCTATGTGGTGAATATCACCGGTTTGCGTTAAACTCGATACGCCCTTTTAAAAATAAAAAAATATTCAAAAAAATTGTAATTTCAATAATCTCGTGCTTTTAAAAATTCTCATGTTTCAAAAATCTTCGTGTTTTCAAATTTAGTGTTTCAAAAAATTTCTTGTTTTCAGAAAAAATTTCGTGTTTTATAAATTTCCGTATTTCAAAAAATCATGTCTTTCAAAATTTTCGTGTTTCAAAAAAATGACCGTGTTTCAAAAATTTCCGTGTTAAAAAAAATCTCGATTTCAAAAATTTTCGTGTTTCAAAAATCTTCGTGTTTCAAAATTTCGGTGTTTCAAGATTTCGTGTTTTCAAAAACTCCGGTGATTTTAAAAAAAAATCGTTTCTAAAAAATTTCCGTGTTTCAAAAATTTTCGGTTTTAAAAATTTTCCTGTTTTAAAAATTCTCGTATTTAAATTTTTTTAAGAAAAAATTGTGTTTCAAAAAATGTCTTGTTTTAAAAATTCTCGTGTTTCAAAAAATGTCGTGTTTTAAAAATTTTCGTGTTTCTGAAATTTCCGTGTTTAAAAATTTCGTGTTTTAAAAAAAAACTTTCATTTTTAAAAAAAAATTTCGTGCTTCAAAATTCTCGTGTCTTAAAAAAAGTTTTCATATTTCAATCGGATCACGACTAAATATTAAATGGAACTCGTATTTTTGAAAATTAAGACAACATGCGTTTAACGAGATACCAATTTTGGGCGTCGCGAGGGTGCTAATACCTTCCTCGCGCGTAACCGACTCCCGAACTCTAATTTTCTCTAGATTTTCACGTAGACCTAAAATTACCTCTTTTTAGAAAGTTTAAAAATAAATTTTCTTCTAAAAGAGAATCCATTAGGTGTCGATCACACCTATGAAAAAGATCGGTGGCGACTCCCTTTTCAAATAGATCGAGATTCTGTTTCAAATTTTCAATATTTATTTCGATTAGCGCCCGTGCTAAAATTTTAGGTCGCTACAGCTGGCGACTCCTGGGGATCTTTTTTCGAGAGTCGAGTCTAATGTTAAACGCGTGTTGTCAAAATTTCAAATTTCTTGTTCAAATTAATTTAGTCGTGATCCTTAAATTTTTTGTTTTCAAAAAAAATCATGCATTTGCATCGTGTTGTATATATTCTAACTTGTTTATCAGGTTGTTTTCGCTTTAAATTTTGCGTTTTAGTTTTGGTTAGTTTTCTAAATAAAACGTAAAGGTTTACAAGTTCTCCCACACACCGTGCACGTGCATTATGTTGCATAACATGAGCTCTATACCCGGGCTCCATCCTGTTAAGAGAAAGTAACGCTACGCTTCGTGAGTTAACTCGTTCCTCCGCACAGGCTATGAATACTTCAGGTTACATATGACTTATGCTTCGTGAGTTAACTGTCCCTCCGCATAGGCATAAGTAAATGTAATCCCTCGAATTGATCTCGTAATTCTATGATGGGCCATGACCGAGGCTCTGTACTAATCTTAGTAGATGACAGTGCAGACGATTCGGGTACCCACTAGAACCAAAACCGCATATAGTGAACCATACGAGCTATCCAATTAGAGCCATGCCGAACCTCTGTCCGCTTATAGTCATCAAATAAGTACACGGGAAAATACCTTTTGCCTTCATTTACACTGTTATGCAAATAATTGGATGGGTAGTTTAATTGTTTTCAAATTATATTTGTTGTGTTTACTAACCAAGTTTGTTTGTTTTTACTTTTATTTCATCATGCATCATAGGCATCATATTAGGAAGGTGTTGATTAAAGTGGTTGCCAAAAAAACGGGTTTCTGATGGAGGAGTCAATTACACAAATAACCGAGAAGAATGCCGTGGTTCGGGACTGGTCTCTAAAAATTCAGAGAGAAAAGGGGATAGTCTAGTGGAAGGGTGTGTCGCTAATTTGCCCGAACATATAACTGTAAATGTTCGCCAAAATAACTTTGAGGATTGGTTCGAATTTGGAATCAGTGGGATTCAGACACTAGAGACATTTTCACTGAGAGGTATGGAGATATAGCTCACCTGATCACCATCCGTGTAGACGAACAGTTGATTCAAGCCATGGTTCGGTTCTGGGACCCAGCTTATCAGTGTTTCACCTTCAATCAAGAAGACATGACTCCAACCATAGAAGAGTATGCTGCTTTACTCTGCATCGACAATGTACAATTCGGCAAAATATATGTGAAGGAGCCTAAGCCGATGACCTTCAAGAAAAAGTTAGTGAGACTGACAGACATGACTGATGCATGGGCCGAAAAACAGATAAAGAAGAAGAATGAAACCATTTGCATTCCATGGTCCTCCCTACGAGATTTGGCTCTGAACCATCCCAACATGCTGAAAAGGGTAAATCTATTCGCTTTGGCCATTTACGGTTTGGTCATTTTCCCAAAAGTTCTCGGACATCTCGAAGTTGCAGTAGTTGATTTTTCGAAAGGTTAAAACAAGGAATCAACCCTGTCCCGACCATCCTAGCCGAGACCTTCAGGTCCCTGAGTAGTTGTCGAAGAAAAGGGAAGGACGATTATCAGATGCGCGCAGTGCTCAATGTTTGGATTTGAGTCACTTCTGAAGGTAGAGCGCACTCTGTTCCATATGTTTTCTAAAACATTCTCCCCGCTAGAAGCTTACCTCAATAAAGAATGGCCGAAGGAAGTCACGAGCAATATGGGTATCAGTTTTTAGAATCTTCGCGCCGAGAATATAACATGGAGAGCACCCTGGATCCGTCCTTCAGTTCTGCTATACAATGTGGAAGCCAAGATTGGGTACCTTTACTCGGGTTATGGGGAGGAGTTGGATATGCTCCGCTATTAGTCCAAAGGCAATTTTCTTCGCGACAATTCCTCCCGCAACTGAGGATTAGCACAGTTCGAGTTCGCTTCGCGGGTGAAGGATATATGAAGAGAGTCCAGACACTGCAAAGTATTGGAAGGAAATTCATTTCATGGAATTAGCTTTGTATGTTGATACCCTTACCCAAGATTACGACATATGGAGGAAACAACGGGTAAATAGTCAGCAAATCTCATCAACAAACTACACCATCCAGAATCCTTTCTCGGAGGAAACGCCGTCTGAGCTAGAAATGGCAAGACAAGAATTCGAACGAGAAAGGCCAAGATGTCTCGGGACCTTAGTGCCCTTCAAGAAGAAAACTATCAACTGAAGATTGAAGTTCAGGTTGAAAGGTCCAGACTGAAAAAGTACAAAGAGAAGCCGGGATGTGAGAAACGACTTAAGGGACCTTCATTTGGAAAACAAGAAATTAAGAAACACTATAAAGAATAGCGGGTTGGGCAAGTCAACAGCAGAATGGAAGGAAGAAATTAGCAATATCAAGGGAGGAATGGAGTTTTGGAAGGGAAAAGCAAAGAAAGAGGAGGAAAAGGCTGCGCGCGCTGTGATAGAGTTAAGAAGGAAGAACGCCAAGTATGAAATAGTGACTGCAAAATTGGCGAATAGTCAGTCTGAACATCAAGAATTAAAAAGGAAAACACGAGATCTAGAAAATATGCTGCAATCTCGTCAACAACAATTAGATAACCTCTTGAAGGCTCTAGAAGAAAAGAGTGAGCAGTACGATAGGGACATTCACGCGTATGAAGGAACTCTCAAAGAAAAAGAAATGCAACTTGACTTCTTGATCAATGAAATTCGTAAAGCGGCTATGCAAGTTGTTCAATTATCAGATGAAGCCGAAGTTCTCAGTTGCCAATTCCCTCCGAGCCAAAGATCGAGCATATCAGAGTTTTAGAGCAAGTGAAGAAACAAGGCAATGTGGCTAGGAAATTTGTGTAACTGTTGGAAAAATGAGAACTTTGTGTAATAGACTATGTTGATAAATGAAATGCCTAAATATGGGACTATCTTGAAATCAACACCAATTTCTTGCATTTCATTCATAACTTACATTCATTTGACATTCATGCATTCATTCATGCATCAATTCATTCATTGCATATCCCATACTCGTTCGCTGAGATTAAAACGTACAATTCGTAGTTGCCAGACTTCAAGACTGGAACCACGTCATCCGTATAAAACGCGCCGACAAGCTAGAGTAATGGAGAATAATTCAATGAGAGAATTGAAAGGATGGAAAGGCTAAAAGGAATTACAAGAGCAACTGGCCAAATCGCAACAAGAGACGAGAGACCTAATGGTGAGATCTCGAGAGGAATCGCTCGAGCAAAGAGATCAGATGGCTAAAATGATGGAGATGATGACAACTTTGGTCAAAGGAAAGGGACCCATGCAGAACTCCGATGTTATGGAACCTCGGTCAAGAATTCACCATGATCAGGATCCATTCTATCCCCGGGATTCACTCCACCGCCCGCATATACAATACAAAGAGGGTATACTCAAGAGGAACCCACTGGCTTGGAACATCGACCTATGCCACCTGCTCCACCCACTAATTTGGGGCAAGGAATGTTAGCGTCGAACCCAGGGGCTAGTCCTGCTAATCCACTAGTTCCAGATCTGGATGACCCAGCAGAGGTAGCCAAGTTGAAATTGGATAACCATGACGCAAAATATAGGAGTCTAGAGGAAAGACTCAAAGCAATAGAAGGCACTGAAGTCTTCTCCGCACTAGGTGCCAAGGAACTCAGTTTGGTACCTGATCTAATTTTGCCTCCGAAGTTCAAAGTGCCTGACTTTGAGAAGTATGATGGGACAAGGTGCCCAAAAGCACATCTCATTATGTTCTGTCGAAAGATGACCGGTTATGTGAACGAGGATAAACTACTCATACATTGCTTTCAAGATAGTCTAACAGGGTCAGCTCTTCGGTGGTACAATCAACTTAGTAGAGAAAAGATTCGATCTTGGAAGGACTTGGCGTCAGCATTTGCGAGCAATACAAGCATGTATCGGATATGGTGCCAGACCGTATGACCTTGCAAATGATGGAGAAAAAGCCATCAGAGACCTTTAGACAGTATGCGCAGAGATGGAGAGACGTCTCAACTCAAGTGGAACCCCCACTAACAAAAACGGAGATAACCGTTCTCTTTATCAATACTTTAAAGGCACCGTTTTATGACAAATTAGTGGGAAGTGCCACGAAAGATTTCGCGGATATTGTAATATCCGGTGAACTCATAGAGAATGCCGTCAAGAGCGGTAGAATGGAAGGATCAGAAGGCTTAAGAAAAGCAGCACCATTAAGGAAGAAAGAGCCAGAAGCCCTCATGGTGGGAACTAGGAGTCGTTACATTCCCAATTCGTATCCTAATCAACCCTGACCTCGAGATTATCTACCCTCGAATTTCCATTATCCCCCTCAAACCCCTTACTACCAAGCACCACATCCGTCCTGCCCCGTATACACCACGAACAACCAAAGACCCGTCACCCCTTTCCCACAAAACACGGTACCCGCCCAAAGCCAACCCAGAAACGAACCAAGACCATCAAGGCATAATCCCGAGAGACCGCAATTTACCCCCATCCCTGTGTCGTATGGGGAATTGTACCCAAAACTTTTAGAAAAACACTAATTTCTCCCCATTACATGGCACCCCTTAAACCTCCATACCCAAAGTGGTACGATCCAAACGCTAGTTGTGCATACCACGCAGGGAACCAAGGGCATCTACTGAGAACTGTCTCGCTTCAAAGGAGAGTTCAAGGACTCATTGACGCGGGTATCCTACGATCGATAGTGCTAGTAACGCCACGGGGAACCCGTTCCCTAACCATACTGAAGGGAATGTGAGCACAGTGGGGAAAGAGGATGAATGGAAGGTCAGAAGATGTGTGGCAGAAATAAGGACGCCTCTGCAGAAAATCTGGGAGGTATTAGTTAAGAAAGGATTGCTCTGTCACTCTGATAGAGTTTTGGAGAAGAAGGTCAAAGTTTTGCAATTTTCATGGGATTGTTGGGCACGACATTCAGTCGTGCGAGGACTTTAAAAGGTTACTTCAAGACCGGATGAATAATAAGGAGATCAAGGTCCTTAACAAGAGTGAAGATGCCAACGAAAGAGAAGTATGCGTCTCTGATAGCCAATCATCAGGGCCCCCTTATAGTGCTGATCGACCGTTGGTAATTTATTACGACGCGATGAGAGAGCCATTGAAACCACAGATGGTAATTGAAGTACCATCTCCTTCCCGTATAAGGACAACAAAACAGTACCGTGGAGATATGATGTTAATATCGTTACACCGGAAGTTGAAAAGTCCAAAGCCATAATTGAAGATGTTGGGAGGTAGGTCATTTTACTCGAAGTGGACGATGCTATTCTAAAGAAGTTGAACCGGTAAAGAAAAGTAGCGACTCGAAGCAAAAAGGGAAAGCAGTGAGACACGAGGTCGAAGTCGAGCAAGAAATTCCACCCGTGCAAAAACTAAAAAGCCTGTGAATGAGGAAGAAGCTCAAGAATTCTTGAAATTATTAAGCACTGCGAATATAGTGTGGTGGAACAACTGAGCAAGCAGCCAACACGAATCTCAGTTCTATCTCTACTGTTAAATTCAGAGCCACACCGGAACGCTTTATTGAAGGTGTTAAATCAAGCTTACGTGGCCAACAACATATCTGTCGAAAAGCTTAATAGGTGGGTAAACAATCTGAATGCGGACAACTTCATCTCTTTTAATGATGATGAGATACCGCTAATGGTAGAGGTTCGGTGAAAGCGCTGCATATCACGACCCGCTGCAAGGGCTACATAATACCGAACGTACTCATCGATAATGGGTCAGCATTAAATGTTATGCCATTGGCTACATTTTCCAGAATACCGATAAATTTGTCCTACTTAAAGCCCTGTCATTCCACGGTAAGGGCATTCGACGGGACGAGGCGTGAAGTCATGGGAAAGATCGAAATCCCTTTGGAAGTGGGCCCCTACATCTATGAGGTCGAATTCCAAGTCATGGATATTACACCCTCTTATAACTGCCTTTTGGGAAGACCTTGGATTCATTCTGCTGGAGCAGTCCCATCATCCCTCTATCAAAAAGTGAAATTCATCATGGATGGCTGTTTGGTCACAGTCGAGGGCGAAGAAGACATCATCGCATCTATCTCTGCTGATACGCCATACCTGGAAGTAAGCAAGGATGCAGTGGAATGTTCCTTTCGATCCCTTGAATTCATCAATGCCACTTTCGTCGCTGAGGGAAATAGAATTCTGATGCCAAAACTATCGAGAAATACCAGAATGGGTATCAAGTTGACCGTAGGAAGGGGAGCTCGTGCGAGAAGAGGTTTAGGGAGACATCTGCAAGGAATAGTGAGGGCTTTAAAGCCAGTGCACCACAAGGCCCGATACGGTTTGGGGTTCCAGCTTGACATGCGCCAAAGAAGAAGACAGTATAAGAAGGATCAAGAGAGAAGAATTGCAAGAACTTTGGGCCGAGAACCAGAATGGGAACCAATAGAGTACCCTCCTTTGTCAAAAGCATTTACATCTGCGGGAATGATGTACCCTGGACAAGAGGATCCACGAAACATGCTGGGATTAATTGAAAAGGATTTTCAGAATGCTAGTATAAATGTCATTGACAAAGAAGCTGGTGCAAGTAAAGATGTCTCGAGGATACGCCCTTGCCCTCCTGGTTTCATGTTGAACAATTGGATTGCTGAGGAGCTTCTTGTAGTTTATAAGCCTTCAGAGTAATGCCAAACATCAACCTTCTATTGTGTCATTAGATATAATAGAGTTCTTTTGTAAGAGTTTGCATTCGCTCTTTATCATTTAAATGAATTTCAATGAAGATGTATTTTGTCATGATTTTTCGCATTATCACTAATTTCATAATCATTTTCTCATTTCATAGCCTATCCTTACATTTGCCTCATTGCCATGACATAACATTTTGTTTGTTGTTTCCAATACTTGGATGTCCCCCGATAGCTTCCTTTCCATTCAACTTTCAGGTGCTCAGATATTGACGACATGAATAAGCCCGTTACGAATCTTAAAATTGATGTTGAGAAGGCTATTTGCTTAGGAGAATTTGAAGCCGAAGAAAATGCTGAAGATTATGTCTCGTCTCCTGAATTGTTAAGAATGGTGGAACAAGAGGATAAACAGGTTCTGCCTTATGAAGAATCTGTAGAAACAATAAATTTGGGCACTGAATAGAGGAAACAAGAAGTGAAGATTGGGACTTCTATTTCAGAAAGTACCAGGCGTAGTTTGATCACTTTACTCCGCGAATACAAAGATGTTTTCGCGTGGTCATACCAGGACATGCCAGGGCTAGATGAAGATTTAGTGGTCCATAAGCTCCCATTAAAGCCAGAATGCAAGCCCATCCAGCAAAAATTAAGACGGATGAGGCCCGAAATGCTGTTGAAAATAAAAGAGGAAGTCAAGAAGCAATTTGACGCTGGCTTCCTACAAGCCTCCAAATATCCAGAATGGGTGGCTAACATAGTCCCGGTACCAAAGAAAGATAGAAAAGTACGAATGTGCATGGATTATCGTGACCTGAATCGAGTAAGCCCAAAAGATAATTTTCCTTGCCACATATTGACACGTTGGTGGATAACACAGCAAAACATTCATTGTTTTCTTTCATGGATGGATTCTCGGGGTATAATCAGATCAAGATGGCTTCTGAGGATATGGAGAAAACTACCTTCATAACAATGTGGGGAACGTTCTGCTACAAGGTGATGCCATTCGGGTTAAAGAATGCTGGGGCAACATATCAGAGGGCTATGGTGACGTTATTCCATGACATGATGCATAAAGAAATAGAGGTCTACGTCGATGATATGATTGCTAAATCTCGAGGAGAAGAAGAGCATGTAATGAACCTCAAGAAGTTGTTCGAAAGGCTGAGAAAGTTTCAGCTAAATCTTAATCTAGCCAAATGTACATTCGGGGCTACCTCGAGAAAGTTGCTAGGCTTCATTGTCAGTGAAAGAGGTATCAAAGTGGATCCAGATAAAATAAAAGCCATCCAATAATTACCACCTCCGCGCACGCAAAAGGAAGTTAGAGGATTTTTAGGGAGATTAAATTACATCGCCCGATTTATCGCTCAACTTACCAACCAATGCGACCCAATCTTTCGGCTTCTTCGAAAACATAACCCTGGAGAATGGAACGAGGAATGCCAAGTGACCTTTGATAAGATAAAACAATATTTGTCCAGTCCTCCAGTGCTAGTACCGCCAACTCCGGGAAGACTATTAATTTTGTATCTGACAGTGTTTGAAAGTTCAATGGGTTGCGTACTGGGACAACATGACGAGTCAGGAAAGAAAGAAAAGGCGATCTACTACCTCAGCAAAAAGTTCACTGAATATGAGGCAAAATATTCGTCCGTTGAGAAATATTGTTGCGCTCTGGTTTGGGTAGCTCGGAGACTCAGACAATATATGTTGTATCACACGACATGGCTAATTTCAAAGCTGGACCCAATAAAATACATGATGGAATCGCCGGCACTATCAGGAAGAATGGCACGATGGCAGCTCCTCCTTTCGGAATATGACATTGCCTATGTAAGTTAGAAGTCGATAAAAGGGAGCGCAATAGCTGACTTCTTAGCAACTCGAACAAAAGAGGAATATGAGCCTTTAAGATTCGATTTCCCAGACGAAGACTTAATGTACATCACAGAAATAGAATCTGAGTCATCAAAAGAGAAATCATGGAAGATGTGCTTTGATGGTGCGTCAAATGCTTTAGGGCATGAAATTGGAGCAATCCTGGTATCACCAGACGGGAATCATTATCCGTTCACTGCAAGACTGAACTTCTTCTGTACCAATAATATCGCAGAATATGAGGCCTGTATCATGGGGCTTCGTGTAGCTATCGAACGAAACATCGAGATCTTGGAGGTGTACGGGGACTCAGCCCTAGTGATTTACCAAATCTATGGAGAATGGGAAGTGAGGGACTCAAAATTGATTAAGTACATCGATTTAGTGGCTGGATTGATCAAGGAATTCAAAGAAATAACTTTTCATTACTTCCCACGAGAAGAGAACCAACTAGCTGATGCCCTAGCCACTTTGGCTTCAATGTTCAAAGCAAGTAGAGAAGCAGAAATAATGCCTCTCAAAATGAGCATATACGAGGTCCCTGCACACTGTTGTAGCATTGAGAAAGAAGTAGACGGACGACCTTGGTTCCATGATATCTTAGAATATATCAAGAATCAAAGGTATCCCGAACAAGCGAATGAGAACGATAAAAGAACAATTAAAAGAATGGCAGCGGGATTTGTTCTTGATGGGGATATCCTGTATAAAAGAGGAAAGGATCAGATGCTTTTGAGATGTGTGGATGATGTTGAAACCAGAAAAATACTTGAAGAGGTCCATGAGGGAATTTACGGAACGCATGCCAATGGTTTCAATATGGCCAGAAAGATCATGAGACTCGGTTATTATTGGCTGACAATGGAAAGTGACTGCATCAATTTTGCCAGAAAATGCCACAAATGTCAAATCTACGGCGATAAAATTCATGTAGCCCCTTCACCCCTTCATGTCATGACTTCTCCGTGGCCTTTTTCTATGTGGGGCATGGATGTCATAGGGCCAATTTCTCCAAAAGCTTCAAATGGACATCGATTTATTTTTGTGGTTATCGATTACTTCACAAAATGGATTGAAGCCGCTTCGTTTGCCAATGTGACGAAGACTGCAGTGTGCAAGTTTTTGGAAAAGGAAATCATTTGCCGATATGGTTTGCCTGAAAGAATCATCTCAGATAATGCCACGAATCTGAACAATAAGATGATGAAAGAAGTGTGCAAGCAGTTCCAAATAAAGCATCATAATTCCTCGCCCTATCGCCCAAAGATGAACGGGGCTGTTGAAGCAGCTAACAAGAACATTAAGAGGATCATTGGGAAAATGACTGAGACATATAAAGATTGGCACGAGAAACTTCCATTTGCTTTGTTTGCATATCGCACATCTGTGCGAACATCTACGGGAGCAACTCCTTTCTCTCTAGTCTATGGAATGGAGGCTGTGCTACCTATCGAGGTTGAGATCCCCTCTCTGCGAGTATTGATGGAATCAAAGTTAGAAGAAGCAAAATGGGTTCGAGCTCGATATGATCAGTTGAACCTCATTGAAGAAAAACGTCTAAGGGCAATTTGTCATGGGCAAATGTACTAAAAGAGAATGATCGCAGCCCATGACAAGAAGGTACGACCAAGAGAGTTCCATGAAGGAGAACTCGTTCTGAGAAAGATTCTCCCAATACAAAAAGACCTGCGAGAAAATGGGCACCAAATTGGGAAGGACCATACGTTGTAAAAAAGGCATTTTCAGGAGAAGCTTTAATCCTTACCGAGATGGATGAGAAGGAGTTACCGAATCCGGTGAATTCGGATGCGGTGAAGAAATATTATGCTTAAGATGAAAACCCGAAAAGGGCATCTTAAAAAAAAAGGGCGAAAACCCGAAAAGGGCGTCTTGATTAGTACAAAAAGATTAGGATGAAAACTCGAGAGGGCGTCCTAATGAAACAAACCTGGCGGTCGAACGATAGGTCAAGTAGTGAGACTACAGTATTTGAAGCACTTCTGAAAGCTCGAAATTTTCTACGCAAGAAGCCATGCTCGAAAAGATTATTGATTGAGGAACGTGGAAGAGTTCATGTGTTGAATATCTAGAGCATTTGTATCCGTTGAATACGACCTTTTCTTTCTTTTTGACATTTTTACTCTCATTGGTTAACTTTCTTTGTTTGCCACACTTGAAATAAAGGAATATGAGATATCCTTTGTGTCCCTACCTGACCATTTTCATGCATCTCATTATGTGTTTATTTAATGATAAATCGTGAAATGACATACTCTAAACAAAAGAAATGTCAAGCATTACCCGGATAAGAATTTGATAAGTGCAAGATCTTCAAAGCAAGAACAAAGTTTAACCAAGGGCAAAAAGGGTGATATCTGAGAAACGTCGATTACTCGTAAAGCTCGAAGACAGGTATGAGGCCTGAAGAGAAGGTCGAGAATCAAAGCAATGAACGCAGATCCTCAACAATCATGGCGAAAATGACATACGACCAATATGCTTAAGGAGCACTGCATAATCATGTAGGCATAAAGGCATTTAAGACAAACATGTGCATATCATGATGACATTATGCATGGCATATACAGGTAATCCAGTAAAGCAAGAAATCTTGAATGAGAGTCGCACTGAATCAAAGGAAAAGATACCCGAGTTCTACCAAAGGACTGGTTTTGGTATTTTGATGTTTAATATTCATGCTTTCCAAGGAAAATCAACTCATATTGCGAGAAATGAGTTGAGCCTCAAGACACGTTGAGGTATTTTTAAATTTTTTAAAAAAATCAACTCATATTGCGAGAAGTGAGTTGAGCCTCGGGGCACGCCGAGGTATTTTTAGTTTATGTTTTAAATTGACTCATATTGCGAGAGGTGAGTTAAGCCTTTTAATTTTTGTTTTTCAAAATCAACTCATATTGCGAGAAATGAGTTGAGCCTCAAGACACGTTGAGGTATTTTTAAATTTTTAAAAAAATCAACTCATATTGCGAGAAGTGAGTTGAGCCTCGGGGCACGCCGAGGTATTTTTAGTTTATGTTTTAAATTGACTCATATTGCGAGAGGTGAGTTAAGCCTTTTAATTTTTGTTTTTCAAAATCAACTCATATTGCGAGAAATGAGTTGAGCCTCAAGACACGTTGAGGTATTTTTAAATTTTTTAAAAAAATCAACTCATATTGCGAGAAGTGAGTTGAGCCTCGGGGCACGCCGAGGTATTTTTAGTTTATGTTTTAAATTGACTCATATTGCGAGAGGTGAGTTAAGCCTTTTAATTTTTGTTTTTCAAAATCAACTCATATTGCGAGAAATGAGTTGAGCCTCAAGACACGTTGAGGTATTTTTAAATTTTTTAAAAAAATCAACTCATATTGCGAGAAATGAGTTGAGCCTCGGGGCACGCCGAGGTATTTTTAGTTTATGTTTTAAATTGACTCATATTGCGAGAGGTGAGTTAAGCCTTTTAATTTTTGTTTTCAAAAATCAACTCATATTGCAAGAGGTGAGTTGAGCCTCGGCTCACATGCTGAGGTATTTTCAATTTATGTTTTTTTCAATCTATGCTTTTCAAAAATCAACTTATATTGCGAGAGGTGAGTTGAGCCTCAAGGCACGCTGAGGTATTTTCAATTTCTGCTTTACTAATTCTACTTTTCAAATCAACTCATATTGCAAGAGGTGAGTTGAGTCTCAGGCCACACGCTGAGGTCTTTTCAAATTCTGTTTTTAATTTCTGTTTTTTTTTTAATTTCTGTGTTTCAAAAAAAAATCAACTCATATTGCAAGAGGTGAGTTGAGCCTCAGGGCACGCTGAGGTATTTTCAATTTCTACTTTTCAATTTCTGTTTTTCAAAAATCAACTCATATTGCGAGAGGTGAGTTGAGCCTTTTAATTTCTATTTTTCAAAAACCAACTCATATTGTGAGAGGTGAGTTGAGCATTTTTCTATTTTTCAAAAAATCAACTCATATTGCGAGAGGTGAGTTGAGCCTTTTGCAAATTCTGTTTTCAAAAATCAACTCATATTGCGAAAGTGAGTTGAACCTTGGCTCACGTGCTGAGCTATTTTCAATTTCTATTTTTAATGTCTAGTTTTAAAGAGTCAATTCATATTGCGAGAAATGAGTTGAGCTCAGGATCACATGCCGAGTAAAGAATAAAGATTGGACAATTGAACAAAATTTAGTGCTTTTAAGTCTTTGCACTATCCTTGTTTCACAATGATGAGCAAAGAGGGGCAGTTGTAAGCACTAAATTTTTGTCCGACTAGAATTTGTGTTTAATTTTCAAAATTTCAAAAAAAAAAATTAAAAAATAAAAATTGCATTTTGACCCCTAAACTTTTCCTAAATTTCATTTTGACCCTTAAACTTTCTTTAAATTTCACTTAGACCCCTAAACTTTCATTAAATTTCATTTTAATCCTAAATTTTCTAAAAATTACATTTAGCCCCAGAAGTTTTGCTGCATTTGTGATTTGGTCCTTCAGACAGGTTACATGATTTGGGGCACCCACTTCCCAGATTTTCAGGCCACAAACATGGGTGGCTGCTCCTTCTTCACCTACCACCTGCAAAAAGGAAGCAAATATCAACTATAAAATGGGTTTAAAACCCCAAAATCAAACCCCCACACCCACGAAAAAAATCAAAAAAAACTTGCAAAAGAGAGATTTTTTCGAAGGAAAAAAGAAGAAAAGAGAAGAAAAGGAGAAAGAGGAGAAGAAAAGAAAGAGTACCGGCGTCGGAGGAGGTAGCGGCGGCGCAAGCGGTGGTGGAGGCTAGACTTTGAAGAAGAAGAAGGAAGAAGAAGGAAAAGAAAAGAGGAAGAAGAAAGAAAGAAAAAAGAAAAAGAAAAGAAATAATAAAAAATATTATAACAGTCGGGTCAACCCGACCTGACCCACCTACGACCCGAACCGACCTAGCAGCCCAAGAAAAAACAACAAAAACAAAAAAAAAGAAACAAGCCCCCAAAAAAAAAGAAGAGCAGGCCATTTCTTAGCAGACCAGCAGCAGCCCAAGCCCAGGCCCAGCGCAGCCTAGCAGGCCAGCACCAACAGGCTAGGCCCGCACGCACCAGCCCAGCAGAAGCAGGTCCAACGGGTTGGCCCAGCAGAGAAAAAAAAAGAAAAGAAAAAGAAGAAAAAGAGAAGGAAAAAAGAAAAAAAAGAGGTTCAATTCGTGTAACCCGTTCGACGAAGCTCGTGTTTCGGTAGCTTTTCGGTAATTTCGTTTATTTTATTTTAATGCTCGTATTTTTATGTTATTTCGTTTTAATATTATTAGCATTTTATGCATATTTATATTTATATTTATATTTTTAATTTAATTTAATTTGATTTTTATTTTATTTTATTTTAAATAATTTTAATAAATAAGGCAACGAATCGATTTAACATAAAATCGTTGATTTCATCGCTATGTTGGGTGAATATCACCGATTTGCGTTAAACTCGATACGCCCTTTTAAAAATAAAAAAATATTCAAAAAATTGTAATTTCAATAATCCTCGTGCTTTTAAAAATTCTCATGTTTCAAAAATCTTCGTGTTTTCAAAATTCTAGTGTTTCAAAAATTTTCTTGTTTTCAGAAAAAATTTTCGTGTTTTCAAAAAAAATGACCGTGTTTCAAAAATTTCCGTGTTAAAAAAAAATCTTCGTATTTTCAAAAAATTTTCGTGTTTCAAAAATCTTCGTGTTTTCAAAATTTCGGTGTTTCAAAGATTTTCGTGTTTCCAAAAACTCCGGTGATTTTTTTTAAAAAAAATCGTTTTCTAAAAAATTTCCGTGTTTTAAAAATTTTCGTGTTTTAAAATTTTCGTGTTTTAAAAATTCTCGTATTTTAAATTTTTTTAAGAAAAAAATTGTGTTTCAAAAAATGTCTTGTTTTAAAAATTCTCGTGTTTCAAAAAATGTCGTGTTTTAAAAATTTTCGTGTTTCTGAAATTTCCGTGTTTAAAAATTCTCGTGTTTAAAAAAAAAACTTTCATTTTTTAAAAAAAATTTTCGTGCTTCAAAATTCTCGTGTCTTAAAAAAAGTTTTCATATTTCAATCGGATCACGACTAAATATTAAATGGAACTCGTATTTTTGAAAATTAAGACAACATGCTTTTAACGAGATACCAATTTTGGGCGTCGCGAGGGTGCTAATACCTTCCTCGCGCGTAACCGACTCCCGAACTCTAATTTTCTCTGGATTTTCACGTAGACCTAAAATTACCTCTTTTTTAGAAAAGTTTAAAAATAAATTTTTCTTCTAAAAAGAGAATCCATTAGGTGTCCGATCACACCTATGAAAAAAGATCGGTGGCGACTCCCTTTTCAAATAGATCGAGATTCTGTTTTCAAATTTTCAATATTTATTTCGATTAGCGCCCGTGCTAAAATTTTTAGGTCGCTACAGGGAGTCGTGTAACATTTAATATAATAGAAGAAGTATTATCCATATACACATTGTTATAATAATTAAATTTAAAGAGGGAATTTTAACAGCTTTCGGTGAGTTTTGCCTATATACTAGATTCATATACTCGTCGGTTCGCAATTTGATCAGTCGATTCGATTCGATTTCAAAAGTATTAAAGAAATTATATTTTATAAGAATATCTTTTATTCTTCAATAGTATAAAAAAATGTCGACTCCGTTAAAAATTTGAAACCCAAATAGAAGGCTTCAGAGAAAATTTGGAAGCCACATCGATCTAATATTAAGTCCGGAAGATCCTTAGCTTAAAAGTCGCTCCAATCCTATAAGTACAACACAAGCCCATTTTTAAAATCACTTTAGAAAAATTACGAGAGTTGAGATTGCAAGGGTCTCTCCTACGTTAACCAGTGGTCAAGGGTTTGATCCTCGCCCTGGGTATAGAGTAGCTTTAAAACTTGTGGCCAGTATCTACCCTCTTAATGAGCCTACAGAATATGAAGAATTAGTTTCTGGACTTGCTCCAATAGATACTACTCAACTATACAAGATCAATTTTTCCTTTAGACCAAACTCTTTTAATGCTCGTCTTATCAACCTAAAGAAAATAAATATTATTTCAAGATCAACTTTCAATTATGCTTGAAGCGAATCTTATTTGTTAAAAATGAAATTTCAAAAACTCTAAATCAAATAAAATCATATTTTTCAAGCAAGTAACTCTTCAAATCTGTTTTCAATATCACTTCTTAATCACCCTAATCAAAACTTTTTTGATAAAAAAAAATTTATCAGTGTACAAAAAGTGTCAAAATTGTAAGCTCTACACGACTCTTGATGAAAGAGAAAAACAAAACCTTATCATGGGAATAATACCAACCATTGTTGAGGATTTAACTGGCTGTTTAATAAACAACACTTCTAAAATTTCTCTTAAAAGAAATTATTTTTCTTCAACAATCATTAAATAATATTTAATTCTCTCTTTACTGAAAGGGTTTATGATTGTTAGTTTAACAACACCACCACCAAAAGCAAATGATATTCCTTTAGGCAAGTGTTATAATAATAGATAGTAGAAGGCTCTGCACCAAAACATTTGGTTCCAACTCTTTCTACTCCAATTCATGATAAGTATCGAATTAGTATTTGTTGAACTTTAAGCATACTCTATTTTTTAAATGCATTTGGCATTTGAAGTTCCATCATATTTTAATCAAATTATTAAACCGTTGTTAGTGATAAAATTAAGTGTTTGTGAAGAGTGATAGGGAAGTGGACACTTCTTTAATACCAGATTTGGAAATAGAAAACATAAAGAATACACAGGAATTGTTTATGCAGTTTAGTTTCCCTACGTCTAGGGAACCTAGTTCAGTTAGAAATATTCACTCTCTTCAACAGTTACAACAAGTGACTTTAACCTATCACACATCCAGTGATAATTCTCTTCACTTTTGAATGAAGCTTAGCAAGTAAAACCACGATACAAATAATTTTACTAGCAATCTGCACTCTAAAAATGGTTCCTTACTTATACAAGATAATTGGTTTAAACTCTCAGTACAATAACCTATACAAGTCTCTCCCTTAAATAGATTTTTATTCGGGACTTACTAACATAGAAGATCTATAACAATCTCATCAAAATAGTAAATTGTTCACAAAATAAGAATAGAAAATGAACCAAACGTGGACTCCTGACAACTAATTATATAGAGTTTCAATCTAATTCAAATGTCCATGTTGCAAGGGATTGATTTGGGTGATTTAATTCGATCCAATATTCAATATGAGTTTCTTAAGTAATACTACTTTCATTATTGGGCTAAATATCCTCAAATAATCAGCACAACTCATTTAAATTGTTCTTTAAATTACTAATACTTAAATATAGAAATACTCACTAAATAACTTGCCCATCCTATATTTCAACATTTAATATAAAATTTCATAATTGGTTTCTTTTTATTCAATCAAGTCAATTTGAATAAGGGATGAAAACAAATGAGGTAGGTTGTGGCTTTGCCTCCTCCTAAATGGTAGATTTGTCATTTAAATTTTTTAATTTTTTGAAATTATATATTAATATAATGGTAAATTGTATTTTAACCCTTAATAATTTATACTTCGAACTTAAAGCTTCATCATATAATTGTTTTCACTTCGTCTCTACTTCCAAAGGTTTTCTTTGGATGACTCATATACTTCGAACTTAAAGCTTCATCATATAATTGTTTTCACAATCATAGTATCATTTGATGTAATGAATCAATTTGTTTTTGTTTTGCAAATTAGCATTCACTTACGTGAGAGGATGTGAGTTGTAATCTATGGAGGTATATCAAACCTCAGTTGTAACCTAAACCCTAAATTCTAAATCTTAAACTCTAAATCTACTTTATATTCGAGATAAAGTAGCATTCGGATATTAAATTTGGTAAATTTTTTAATTTCGTCTTTTAAATTTTTTTGTTATATTAATTTTGGATTTTGATAATTTTTTTCAATTTAGATTCTGAACTTAGATTCTGTTATGATACATGCACGGATGTGATGAATTTTATTAAAGTCAAATCAATCATGCTGTCGAATTTCAAGCTCAAATATCAGTCAACTTGCGATAATTTTTTAGATGGGATTCAATAATTTATGGGTTGTAGATTTATCTCTTAGTTTCGAAACGCACTTTGAATCACTCGATTTCAAGTTTAAGAGTTCAAGTTATGACCATTTTACTAAAGACTGTGCGAGCAGAATTTTGGACAGAGTTATTACGAGAAGTTACGAATTTTGGACTCTAATTCGAGTTTAAATCATATTGAGCTTGAGTTTAAGGCTTAATTTTGATTATATATGAGCCCAATATTGTATCTATTATGTTTTATTATTTATTTATTTCGAATTTTAAAATATTTTTAAGTATTTAAAGTTGTTTAGGAGTTTAATGTTTCTTAGTCAATAAGAAAGTTTAGTTCTATTAACTACTTCTTATTTAAATTAATTAGAGTTTCATTATACTTAAGAGTTTTATTTTGATGTAATTAGCTAACCTATAAACGCCTCTTCATTAATAAATTTCAACTCTTTGAGTTATTTCTCTTTTGTTTATTTTAGAAGTATATATATATATTTGGTTTTATGTTTGAAGCCATGATATACTTTTCACCCTCCTATTTATTAAGGTTTGGCCTTAGCGGGTTGGTTAGAGCCATTTGTGAAGCTTGTTAAAGATCATTTTTTAAAAAGTTTCATATGAGATCAACTTTTCATCACTATCGGTTGTTTATATTGAAACTTTGTTCTTCAAGGGGATCATTTTTCATCATCCATATTATTTTTGTTTTCTTTTATTCAATATTTTTTCCATCTCACCTTAATATTTATTTTTTCTTGATTTGTTTTGTTTTGTTTTTCTCTTTATTTCCATTATTCCCAATTTGTTTTGTTTCTTATTTTTAAGTCAGATTCGAATTTTTTTGAGTCGAAGAATTTGAATACAATCTTCATTCGTTACTCCTCTATCATGTTCAGAAGTAATGATGTGACACTTTGAGATTGTGTGATATCATCACGTGAAGATTTTAAAATTATAAATCTAAAAAATAAAAAAATTAAATAAATTGTAATATTTAAAGTAAAATTCAAGTGATGATATGTCACAATCTCAAAGTGTCACATAATTATACATTGATAAAATTCAAGTTTCGAGATCAGATTGAAAAAAGATGCTAAGTTCAGAAATAATGTGAGAAAAAGTTGTGAAGTCAACAAACTAATAATATTATTTTATTCCTTTATGTATATGATTCAGTATAAATATATCCAAGAAACCAAGACAAGGTATGGTGTGAAAGACTAGTGTTTCCATCAAATATGAGCCATTCACCTCAAGAATCTCCTCCACACAATCTACACACAACCGAAAATCATCCGATTCCAAATGTAGTTCATCTTCCGCAGGTAGATGAGCACGAAGTGGCATATCTGGATCCGCACTATCCACAAAGAGTATCACCATCTGTAGGTTATCCTCAACCCCCGGTAGTGTCACCCGTGGTGGCATATCCGGATCCGCACTATCCCCAAGCCCCGGTAACTTCACCTGTGGTGGCATATCCGGATCCATATTATCCACAAGTAAGCACCTTACCAACAAACAACTTGGCTGAACCAACAGAACCACCAGTTCAAGCGCCAGTACCATCATATGTTGCAGCAAATCCTCCACAAGGCTATCTGCCAGCCACAGCAGGTTCATCGTACGTAGAGCCGACGAAGCCATCATCGTGTTGTGGTTGTATCGTCTTATGAAAACCTTGGCTGATCTCTTAATCTCATGAAGTTTGATATCAACCTTTTATTTTCCCTTTGCATCAAGTTCTGATTTAAGTTTTATCCTTGTTTCATATGAATTAAAATTCATAAGCTCTACTTGAAATTTGTTTTGTATTATTATGTTTTGATCAAATTTAGGTAATCTGAATTTGGGTTTGTTTGGTTTCGGTTCTCAATCTTTTACTAGTTTGCAAGAGTTGTCTCTATTTCTAGTCACTCATTGAACTATCAATTTTTAATTTAACTAGTTCAATCGATTAATCTAATTTAGTTCTAAAAATGCTGCAGTAATTAATGAAGCATTATTAAACTAAATAAACATTTTGCATCCAAAGTTCACATCATCTACAAATATATAGTTCTAAATTCAAATGAAATTGGGTTTCTATTGAGCAGCAGCAACAGTCTCCTCCATGGAGGGTTAGGGTTCTTCTGAGAAAACTACAATCCGAACAAGTAGCGTAGTAATGCTAGTGTCGAATAAGGATATATGTCCAACATGAATACTTCATGTTAAATGAAGATGTCAGAGCAACATAAGTCATCAGGGCTCTCACCATCACCATCACCATCAACATCAACAGGAAAGTATACCCTTAGCCTCCAATACAATTGCACTCAAAAACTAACCAGCAAGGGATCAGCAATGCTTAAGAGACGAGCATGTTACAGCAGGAGGATTGCTTTAGCATAAAGCTCAGCCATGATCATATGCTGTTTGCTGAATATATTCCTTTTTATCTAAATATACAAAATAGCAATCGATATTCTTTACGCAAATAACACTGTTATACTTACAATCAAGATAATATTACGCAATTTAAAAACCAATCCTAGGTTGAAATATTAACTTTGAAGTTTTGTCATCGAATGCTTTTATATATATATATATATATAACAAGCTTTACATATAAATGATATCTTACATTTGTGACATTGGTGTCCACTGCCACTTCCCACTTCTTATTACTAATTAAGGGTTCGGATGGTATGTTTATTTATGGTTAATATAAAATTAATGATGATTAGGGGTGAACGTTCGATCGAATCGAATCGAATGAAAAAATTTCGAGTTAATCGAGTTGACGAATCAAATTTTATCATCCTAACTTGATTTGAAATTCTCTCGAATCGAGTTGAGTGAGATGTAATTCGAACCGAATCGAATCGAATATATTTGTTCGAGTTAAATTTTATAAAATAATTTTGGGTCCTTGTAACCACTGTCACCCATTATAATAAAATCTGTCAACCTTAATCAAAATTTATATTAACTTTAATCACCTCATAATTTATTTATTAATCTTTTATATACATGTTAGCTTCTTTGTTTGCTTAGTTGTTTCAATTATTTTCAGATTCTTGTCACTATGTATTTTGGAATTAAAAATATATTAAATGTATAAATGTGATTTTTTAATAAAAGTTATTTTAAAGATAAAATGTGAAATTGATACCAATAAAATTTAACATGATATTTAATGGCATAATTAATAATTCAATTTTAATATAAATCTTCAATATGACTAAATAATTCAATAATATAAATACTATAAATGTGAAATTTAATTTATAATATAAATAGTAGATATAAATAAAATTATTACTATTTATGTTTAGTAATTTTTTTTGTGGATATTTTGATTTTTTATTTGAGAGTAAAGGTGAGAAGTAAAAGTTTAGGGGGAAAATAAAAAGTTTTGGAGACTAAAAGTTGAGGGGAAGTAAAGGGGGAGAAAATTGGAGAAAATAAAAAAAATTGGGGGGATGGATTTGGGGTAGATGGGACGTGGGATGGGAAGGAGTAAAAATTTTAGGAGGAAAAGTGGGAGGGAGTAAAAGTTTTAGGGGAAAATAAAAAGTTTTGAGGGTTTTTGGGAGTAAACTTTTGAAAAAAAAAGTAAATGGGAGAGTAAAATTTGGTAAAAATGGATTTTGGTAGATTGGGGGGTTGGGATGGAAGGGGAGTAAAGTTTGGGGGAAAGTGAGAAGGAATAAAAGTTTTGAGGAAAAGTAAAAAGGTTGGGAGTTTGGGGTAAAAATGTAAAATATTATAGTTTGATATTCGAATTAATTCGAGTTATTGAATTCGAAAACTCAACTCGATCGAACCGAAATTCGAAAAAAAATTGAGTGAACTCGAATAACTCGATTCGTTTAAATCGAATTCAAAAAATTTTTTCGATTTTTTGAGTCGAATCGAGTTTGCTCACCTTAATATGATGATAGGATTAATTACTGCATTGATAAG
>NW_024403151.1:0-23177 GCF_007990345.1 Gossypium hirsutum | reverse complement strand
TGTGAATCAAATCTCAAAAAGTTCCTTTGTGTTTAATCTTCATCGTGTCACTAATTCGTTTTATTCTTTTAAAGGTGACAATGTGAAGTGGTACCCTCCTAAAGAGGGAGGGCATGCGAATGAGCTTCTTTTGATCCGAGTTAATTGTGGCTTTCAGAATCTTCAACAATTTTTCGAGAGTAAATGGCCCGATTTGGGGACAAATCGCTTTAAAGAAGGAGGGGATGATACGACCATGCCCCGGGCACACTTTTGGATCAGCTCCCTAAGCATTGTTTGCAAATCCATGCAAGCTGAATTAGTTCAATTTCATTTCGTTAAGCTCCGTTTAGCTCGTTTCCAGCTCGCTCGAGCTCAAGTCAACTCACTCAAGCTCAATTCAGCTCAATCTTAACCCAATGAGCTTATTTTTAGCTTTCTTTAGCTTGCATTTATTTTGCTGAAATAAACATTTAATTTGTCATTAGTTAAATTAGTTGTTTATCTTAAGTTAGTTAATTTGTTAAAATCTGGACAAATAATTAATTAAGTGTTTTAATTATATCTAAATTAAATACTTAATTAATTATGATGTTTTAAATATGTCTAAAATTGTTAATATGTATGGCCAAATTTAATGTGCAAATTATTGAGTTCATATGCTGCTAATTTAATGTTGATACGACCCGCCCCCGGGAACGGCTATTGTTTCAGCCTACAAGCGAGGCTCATCGTGTTTGCAAGCTGGACGTAGCTCAATTTTATTTTGTGGAGCTTCAATTAGCTTATTTCCAGCTCTTTACAACCTCAATGAGCTCGAACTAGCTCAATAAACTCATTTTAGTTTCTTTTAGTTTTGCATTTTTTTTTATTATTTTGCTGGAATAAATTTTAGTTAATTTAGTTTAAGCTAATTAACTAATTTAACTAGGTGTTAATTGTGCCTTTAAGTCATTTAATGTGTCTTATTATTTTCGGCATTAATAAGTTGAGTTAATTAATTTGTCTTGATCTAGTTAAATTAAAGATGTCTTGATTTTATTTAGTTTGTCTAAATTTATACATGCATTAAATCTGTCCAGCCGAATTTATGTGTCATGTTTATTAATATTCAAGTTGTCACAATGATAATTAGGATGTTCACATTATGTTTTTAATTAAGTTCATTTGTGTTATGTAGGTGCACCCGAATTTGAAGATACATTGGGCAGATTCATGCATGTAGATTCAATGAATGTGAAGGTGCATGTGCAGCTGGTTTAATGCATTAAAGTTGATTAATTTTAGTGTTTTTCAAGGCAACTATTCGGCCAAAAGTGTCCAAGTTGTTCATCCCTCCAAGCTTGGCCGATTCTCTTCTCAAGGGAGCATAAAGGCTATTCACACCATGGCTGTTCGGTTCAGCCATGTTCACACCATGGGGACTCTTCAAAACCTTCCATTCACAACCCAAAAAGGCTGCTCAATTCCTCTTTTAATGCTGGTCGTTTTTCATCAAGAGTTGCCTAATGAATGAGTCAATTAAACTCATTAGGTGAACTTGGCTGCTACATGAATCTCCGAAATTCATTTGATCAATTTGGAAGCTTTAATTTTTGGTCACCATTCAGCCGAATCTACATTGGCCAATATACATGGATTTAAGCTGAATTTATTTCAATGTTTGCTTAGATATTAAGTCTTGAACTTGTCTATTCGGCTACTAGTCACTCAAGCTATAAATAGTTGCTGAATTTCTTGTAAAAGGACTTTTTGCCAAATTTCTGAATGAAACATAATTTTAGTGAGAAATTCACTCTCTTTATTCTCCAAAGCTCAAATTGACTTATCTTCAACGAGTGGCGTCAATCTGACTTTGTTCGAACTTATCACCCATTGGTGTGGCGTTCTTCATACCGTAGGTTCCTATTTTGCTAAATAGAGGGTCTCAGTTTTTATCCTATTTCCATTTCTTTCTTTGAAACCTTAAGCCCGGGTCCTTATTTGATAATAAGGGTTCGATCTTGTTTCATCGAATTACCCAGCAAACAACAACCCATCAAACTCCTTTGTTCCTAAAGCCATCCAACTTCAAACACCAAGACTTGAATTTGATTCAATTCTGACACTACCTAATTTCGATCGGGAAAGATTACGACTCGTCTTTACATCCAAAACGAGCTCGTATCAGTTGGTATCAGAGCTAGCTAAATTAGGTACGTAAATCGTAGCTTCGAAAAAAAAAAGTTAAAAAAAAAGTTTCGAAAAAAAAATCTGAAAAAAAAAAGAAGGAAAAAATTGCAAAAAAAAAATTGCATACGGTCTAGGTGCGTACGAAAAGAACGTGAAATATCCGTAAAAAAAAAAAAAAGAGTCTGGAAACACTTCAACAAAAATTTTTCCAAAATCATATTATACACCCTTTTATACCCCTTTGAGTGAAATTTCACACTATTAAAAAAAAAAATTTTCAATTCGTGAATTCATTTTATACGCCACATCTTTAAACCTTTCTTTCTTTCGAGCCTACCCTAAACCATACGATTTTCCTTTGTTTAGCCTTTGAAGCCGACCCACAAGTGGGATAAGTCTAAGGTAGCTTTTTAGAATATTGAGAGTTGGATTTGAGAGGTAAAAGGCAAGAGAGTACATCAAGATAAAAGCCATTAAAGAGTGTAAACACGAGTGGAGTGCCGAATTATTTTTTTCTTTTTGAGTGACTTGTGAGTTTTTGTTGAGAGGTTATAATTTCATATATCAAGAAATCCTACAATAAACATGGCAGAAAGGCAACCTGTTCGAAATGTGCCGGACTTGAATTTGCAAGAATTGCTACGCGAGGTGGAACGATTGTTCGATCAAAAGTTAGAACCGATTCAAGATAGACTTGATCGTGTGGAAGGAAGAGCCCAACGAAGGAGAACTCCCTTAAGCCCTCCAAGAAATCGAGGACGACAATCTGATTTAGATGATGAATCTTTCGAGTCGATTGAACACGAAAGTGATCAAGGGTCCAATGCGAATGTTCAACGAAGAGGCCAACGCAACCGAGGCCAACGAAATCGAGGGAGGTTCGATGATGACTTGAAAAGCATTAAGTTGTCAATCCCTTCATTCCAAGGCCGATCGGATCCCGAAGCTTATCTCGAGTGGGAGAAAAAGATCAAGCTTATATTTGAATGCCATAACTATTCTGAGGCCAAGAAAGTTAAGTTGGCTGCTATCGAATTTTCGGACTACGCAATGGTGTGGTGGGACCAACTTACAACTAGCCGAAGGCGAAATGGCGAGCGTCCTATCCAAACATGGTCCGAGATGAAGGCTGTAATGCGACGACGTTTCATCCCTTCGTACTACCATCGGGAGTTGTACCAAAAACTTCAAAATCTTACACAAGGGACGAGAAGCGTGGAGGATTACTTCAAGGAGATGGAAGTGGCCATGATTCGAGCGGATGTGGAGGAAGATCGAGAGGCAACTATGGCTCGTTTCTTAGCCGGACTTAATCATGAAATTGCCAACATAGTTGAGTTGCAACACTACGTAGAGATCGTCGATATGGTTCACATGGCGATCAAGGTCGAAAAGCAACTCAAAATGAAAGGAGCCGTACGTGGTTATTCCTCTTCGAATGCATCTAAGTGGAACCAAGGGGCAAGTAAGAATGTTTCAACAAATCAATCAAAAGAAACTGTGGTGCCCATGAAGTCCAACAAGTCTGTGGCTGAATCTAGCAAAGGTAAGGCCATTGAAAATACTCAATCCCGAACACGTGATATTAAGTGTTTTAAGTGCCAAGGGAGAGGGCACATCGCAAGCCAATGCCCAAATCGTAACACAATGATCATGCTTCCCAATGGTGAGATTGAATCGGAGGATGAAGTAGACAAAAACGAAGAAGAAGTTCAACATCCATCCGAAAATGAAGATGAAGTAGAATTTGCTGTTGAAGGTGAAATGCTCATTGTTAAAAGAAGTCTTAGTGCACAAAGCTCTATAGGTGAACCGCAACGCGAGAATTTGTTTCATACCCGATGTTATGTTAATGGAAGGGTTTGTAGCGTTGTGATCGATGGCGGGAGTTGCACAAATGTTGCAAGCACACTTATGATCAAGAAGTTGTCTTTGCCGACCCTTAAGCACCCAAGTCCCTATAAGATGCAATGGCTCAATGAAGGAGTCGAACTTAAGGTAACCAAACAAGCCTTGATTTCCTTTTCAATTGGAAAGTACCAAGACGAGATTTTGTGCGACGTTGTACCCATGCATGCGGGCCATTTACTGCTTGGGAGGCCATGGCAATTTGATCGGCGAGTCAAGCACGATGGGTTTTCTAACCAATATTCGTTCAAGCACAAGGGCAAAAATATCACTTTGGCCCCATTGTCTCCACAACAAGTGATGGAAGATCAACAACGATTAAAGCAATCCTTGGAAGAATTGAATGAACAAAAAAAGAAATTGAGAGAGAGTGAAAAAGAAAAGAAAAATGATTCAAAAGAAAAGAATCTAGATTGTGAGAAAAACAAGATCAAAGAAAAAGAAAGTGAAAGAAATTTGAGTGAGAGAAAGAAAAATGTTTTGATTAATCGTTGTCTTCCTATCTCTTCATTTTTTCAGGTTAAACCAAGCAAGGAATTACGATTACATTATATTCCTGAGAAGAGAAGGTTCATATTGCGAGAGAATGGTAAAACCGATCTTCAAATACCTAATTTCAAGGATAAACAAGGTTTGATTTCTGAAAAACTAAAAACATCTCTGTTTTGCTCAAGAAGTGATGATGTTCGTGACTATGATGAGTTTGATGAAGAAGTGAAAGGTTGTTGGCCATTGTTAAATTTAAATGTGCAAAACTTGATTCTATTTAGTGATCTTGTTTGTTTGGGCCGACTAATACTTGTCCTACATATTGGCTCAAATGAATTATTGTCGACTTGTGGTTACTCTTTAAAATCATTTTCTTCATTGGATGAGACTTTGCATGGTAAAGGTGTGATAAATCAATTTAATTGTTTGAATCACGAGTGTTTGAATCCTTTTGATCAAGTGTGGGTTGGGATATGTGTTTATTTGAATGAACTGTTCATATTTGAAGAATTATTTCCCATGACTAGGTCATTGATGAAATTGGAAAATCCATTTGGAAAGGTAAGGCTTATCTATATTCTTGAATTCGACAATAGCTTATCTGCTCCAATTGTGATTGAAAATTTGGTAAGAGTTTGCAAGTTTTTAGTTCATCGTGTCATTCATAATTTTCTTTATTGTGTAGGTGACACCTTGAAGTGGCTTTGCCCTAAAGAGGGAGGGCAAGTAACTAATCGGTGTTATTTTCAATCTATTCATGAATTTCAGGTTGTTGGGCATAAGTTTGTTAAATTTAACAACCAAGGGGGCTTTGTTAAGGAAGGATATTTCGCGAGCAAATGGCCCGATTTGGGGACAAATCGCTTTAAAGAGGGAGGGGATGATACGACCCGCCCCCGGGAACGGCTATTGTTTCAGCCTACAAGCGAGGCTCATCGTGTTTGCAAGCTGGACGTAGCTCAATTTTATTTTGTGGAGCTTCAATTAGCTTATTTCCAGCTCTTTACAACCTCAATGAGCTCGAACTAGCTCAATAAACTCATTTTAGTTTCTTTTAGTTTTGCATTTTTTTTTATTATTTTGCTGGAATAAATTTTAGTTAATTTAGTTTAAGCTAATTAACTAATTTAACTAGGTGTTAATTGTGCCTTTAAGTCATTTAATGTGTCTTATTATTTTCGGCATTAATAAGTTGAGTTAATTAATTTGTCTTGATCTAGTTAAATTAAAGATGTCTTGATTTTATTTAGTTTGTCTAAATTTATACATGCATTAAATCTGTCCAGCCGAATTTATGTGTCATGTTTATTAATATTCAAGTTGTCACAATGATAATTAGGATGTTCACATTATGTTTTTAATTAAGTTCATTTGTGTTATGTAGGTGCACCCGAATTTGAAGATACATTGGGCAGATTCATGCATGTAGATTCAATGAATGTGAAGGTGCATGTGCAGCTGGTTTAATGCATTAAAGTTGATTAATTTTAGTGTTTTTCAAGGCAACTATTCGGCCAAAAGTGTCCAAGTTGTTCATCCCTCCAAGCTTGGCCGATTCTCTTCTCAAGGGAGCATAAAGGCTATTCACACCATGGCTGTTCGGTTCAGCCATGTTCACACCATGGGGACTCTTCAAAACCTTCCATTCACAACCCAAAAAGGCTGCTCAATTCCTCTTTTAATGCTGGTCATTTTTCATCAAGAGTTGCCTAATGAATGAGTCAATTAAACTCATTAGGTGAACTTGGCTGCTACATGAATCTCCGAAATTCATTTGATCAATTTGGAAGCTTTAATTTTTGGTCACCATTCAGCCGAATCTACATTGGCCAATATACATGGATTTAAGCTGAATTTATTTCAATGTTTGCTTAGATATTAAGTCTTGAACTTGTCTATTCGGCTACTAGTCACTCAAGCTATAAATAGTTGCTGAATTTCTTGTAAAAGGACTTTTTGCCAAATTTCTGAATGAAACATAATTTTAGTGAGAAATTCACTCTCTTTATTCTCCAAAGCTCAAATTGACTTATCTTCAACGAGTGGCGTCAATCTGACTTTGTTCGAACTTATCACCCATTGGTGTGGCGTTCTTCATACCGTAGGTTCCTATTTTGCTAAATAGAGGGTCTCGGTTTTTATCCTATTTCCATTTCTTTCTTTGAAACCTTAAGCCCGGGTCCTTATTTGATAATAAGGGTTCGATCTTGTTTCATCGAATTACCCAGCAAACAACAACCCATCAAACTCCTTTGTTCCTAAAGCCATCCAACTTCAAACACCAAGACTTGAATTTGATTCAATTCCGACACTACCTAATTTCGATCGGGAAAGATTACGACTCGTCTTTACATCCAAAACGAGCTCGTATCAAATGTGTTTGAAATGCATTTAACTTGCTGATTTAATTTGCTGCAGGTTCATGAACGGATTGGTGCAATGTATGGGAGTGTGCATGCACAATTGAGGTTCAATGGATGGCATTTAAAGGAGCACATGCATTTGGGACATTCATGCAAGAGGGAGTTGCTGAAAGTTCATGTATTTGAAGATTCATGGATCATATTTATGGGGGAAAATACATGGGACGTTTCATGCATGATTCATGCATTTTCAAGATGACCATTCAAGTATTTTAGGCACATTAATGCCTCATTCAGCCAAGGGAGATGTAGGATCATTAAAGAGCTGCACATTCATGGAATTATGGAGATTCTTCAAGGCTAAGGATGCATGAATGCATCAAGTGAAGCATCATGATGGTTCAGCCAATTCATGTACCATCTTCAAGCATGAACTGGATTTTAATGCTATTTGTGTGAACATGTTAAATGCCTGTGTGAACAGAATTTAAGTTAGTGTGAACAACATAGATGCCGAATAACGGGTCACGGTCCGCTTCTATCCTTCATCAAAATTCACCTTAAGCAATATAAGACTCGGGGCAATACTTTTTAGTATTGAATCATTCTTAAAGTTTGAGTTCTTTATCCATTTTCGTCTATTTATCATCTTTGTAACTTAATTCTTTGTTAAACCGAACCTATCTTTCATCAAACCAAAACCCATCCTTTGAACCCATTTTGCCTACCTTCCGCTTATAAAACATTCAAACTCCATCTATCTACAAATTTGAACGAGCTTCTCGTCGACAATCGGGCATCTTAAGTGAACCCGACTCAATCAATCGGGCCGGATCACATCACATTCATACAATCCAAATTTTGTTTTAGAGGCTGTTTTCCATTCATCCCCTTCCCTCATTCGAATTTGATGATAACCGCTTTTTAAATCAATTTTAGTGAATATAATTAAACCATGTAATTCATCAAGCATATCATCAAGTCTAGGAATTGGATGTCTATACTTTACCATTATTTTGTTGATTGGGCGGCCATCAACACACATTCTATACGTACCATCTTTCTTCGGTACCAATAAGACAGGAACGGCACAAGGGCTTAGGCTCTCACGAATGTACCCTTTGTCTAGTAACTCCTCAACTTGCCTTTGCAATTCCTTTGTCTCCTTGGGATTGCTTCAATAGGCTGGTTGATTTGGTATTGAAGCTCCAAGTACTAAGTCAATTTGATGCTCTATCCCACGTAAAGGTGGTAAACCTTTAGGGGCCTCACTAAAAACATCCTCATAATCCTGCAAAAGACACTGAAAAACATTAGGCAAATTTTTGTTAATGTCAGATAAAGATAAATAATTTTGCCTAAACCTCACAAGGATACAAGGCTGTTTATTTAGTAGGGCTCTCCGCACATCTTTTTTTTTTGCCATCAAATTTTTTTCTCTCATTTTACCACTTGTGAATTCACTCACCTTTGGGATTTTTTGATTTTGACATTTTTCACTACTAGCCTCTTTTCTCTCCGTCTTTTGTATTTGTCCTTTCTCCCTTACCCCCTCACAAAATTTCATCATCTTTAATTGATCTTTATATACATCAGTGGGATTTAAAGGAGCAAAGGAGAATTTTCGGCCTTTAAATATAAGGGAGTATCGATTAAGCTTACCTTGGTGTATAACTTCATGATCAAATTGCCAAGGCCATCCAAGAAGCAAATGTGCCGCATGCATTGGGACCACATCACACCATACCTCATCCTCATAATTCTTGAGCTTAAAAGTGACCAAGGACTATTTTGTAACTTTAACTTCGGAACATTCATTAAGCCACTGAAGGTGATATGGCCTAGGATGTTTGGTACAAGGTAACTTTAATGAATCCACCAAATAACTGCTTACTAAATTCGAGGAACTCCCATTATCAATAATAAGTGAACATAAGTTACCTTTTATAAAACATCGCGAATAGAAAATATTGGTCTTTTGGTTATCAACATCATCTTTCATCAAATGTTAAGGGTTCGGTGAACTACAAGGCATTAAAAATCAGCAAAGTCCCATTCTTTTGGTGGTTCAACCAACTCTTCTCCATTATCACCGTCATCCACAAGTTCTGGCATATCTGGATCTATTTTATCAGAGTCGGAAGTGTACTCACCATTATCTTTCAGAAGAAGTAATCTCGTGTTAGGGCATTCCCTACTATAATGACCACGCCCTTTGCACTTAAAACATTCAATCTCACGAGTCCTCTTCAAATTCGAATCACCTAAATTGGGCTGCGTAGCAGGTGTTTACGCTTTAACAGGAGCCCCTTTTTTCTAGTCTGATTGCTTGCTTCCATTACTCAAAGAAGACTTATTAGTAACAAAAGGTGATTTTAAACTTTTAAAATCAGAATTGGAAGTGTTACCTCTGTAATATTGTGAAGTAGAGAAGGAGCCAAACCTTTGTTCCTTTAATTGCTACTCGATCTCAACGGTTTTATGAACTGCTTCTTCTAAATCAATGTAAGTTTGTAGCCACAATGTATTAGCTATTTGCCTATTCAAACCATCAATAAATCGAACCATACTTGTTTCATCATCCTGCTCTACATTTGCTCTCTGAATGAGCATCTCCGTCTCTTTAAAATATTCATCCACCGTTCTACTACCTTGAACAAGTCTTCTAAGCTTTGTTTTAATTTCTCTATAATAATGAGGTGGAATAAATCTTTTACGCATAATTTGTTTCAACTCATCCTATGTCGTAATCTCACCTTCATAATTCCGATGGCGATTTATCCCAAGTTGAGTCCACCAACTTAATGCATAATCTAAAAATTCCAGCGTTGCTAACACTACCTTTTCATCCTCCGGACATTTATAATAGCAAAACATAAATTCAATTTTAGATTCCCATTCACAATAAGCTTCTGGATCATTCTTACCATGAAATTGAGGAATTGTGAACTTTGGTTTTGCCAAAGAGGGTTGCCCACGATCATGAAAATCATAATCAGGTCTAGGGACACGTCAAGGAGCGTGCCTATGAGCAGGAGGCTGGTTATCCACATCTTCTTTAATTGGATCTCGATACTGAGGCTCTTGATTCAATCGCACCACATTGATAGTAGCACTCAAAGTTTGAAGTAAGGCAACCTGTTCGTCTAACTGTTTTTGGAATTTTGTAAATGTGTCATAGACATCATTATGGTCATTATCACCTTGACCAATCCTAGACATTTTCAAAAAACTGCAAAACAAACACTCAACACTCAAAAAGGAAAATTAGCAAACCTCACCGTTAATCACTCAAAAAGAAAAATCAAATTTTCAATGAGGTAGAATTTAGTCTTGTGAGTTCTTTAGTAGAGTCTATATCAATCAATTAGAAAGTGTATGAACCGAAACTACCAAAGAATCCTAATTGCCCTAGGATGCCAAAAACTGACGAGACACCAATTGATTTGTGTTGCACCGAGGAAGAATTGTGCACACCTTAAAATCCTAATAACACAAGAAAAAAGAAGGTGTTAGATAGTGTAAAGGAAGAATAAAAGCAAAACAAATGAACACCTACAGCTAAGAACCAATAAGAAAAGCTGAAACCCCAAAACCCGAAAAACTACGGAGTAACTTGAAAACTTTGTTCGAGGTGTTCCCGATCTCCAAAAATCACAAAATTTAAACTGGAATGTCCTTATATATTCTATATTTGATCTGGAAATTTTCGGCACTAAACTCAACCCACTGAATATTTTTTTAATTTTTTTCTTGATTTCGTCTTTTTCAATTTTTTTGACATCTTCTACTGATTTTTTTTGCGGGAAATATTTTTTAATAATCTATCACAATGCCAAAAATATGCATATAAATTTCAGACCAATCGGACAATGTTTACCCACTCAAATGAATTTTTTTCCAAAAATTTTTCTAGGTAAAAACAACTGTTTAATGTTTTTAAATGGAGATCAGTTTAGAAATCAACCAAGAACACCCAAAACGCCCAAAATCTGATACCAAATGATAGAGGGTTGCGTACGGATCAAGTTCGAGTTGTCAAGTCACGGGAAACTCCTACGAAACTCTAGACGATCAGTTCTGAAATGAAACAGAGAATTAAAGGTAGATCCGATTAGATCTGAACACAAAATCCCCAAATCAATGAATGGACAGCAAGAATTAAAAGATAAAGTCCTAAGAAGCCTCGAAATCCCGAAAGATTCCACAACTCTCTTCAAACGGCTCTAATCTCCCCTCCACTAAAGATCAATGGCAAGAAGAAGGCTGAAAATGGTTCCCACAATCAAAAAAATTGTTAAAACTACTTCTAAAGAAAACTCAAGAGAAAATTCTTGGAGAACTCAAAGAGAAATTTCACTCAAAACAAATCTGAATTTTTTCTATGTAATTGTAATGTGTGTTACAATGTGGCCGGCCATGCCTATTAATAGGCCTTATTTTCCTAAAAAAACCCTAATAAATTGAGAGGGAAAATTCGGCCAACGTATTTAATGGGCTGCTTGGGCTGAATTTTTACATATATAATAATCCTAAAGTCTAAAAATTAAACTAGGTATTTAAACAATTAAAATTTTACAAATTGGGCCACTTTAATAATTTGGCCTGATTTTCAACTAAGTATGGTTTGACTTCCTTGGTTGGGCTTGGAACCTCTTAGTGGGCCTTACCTTCAAGAACTTGGGCTTGTAGTCCATCTCCTACCGAAATTGGTTCGTTGATGCTCGTAACGGAGATCCAATGCGCTTTAGCTGCAAGATTCAATTTCTTGGACCAAGATTTTCAAGACTTGAAATCTTGATTTTCTTGATTCTTGAATTCGCTCCAAACAGCAAAATTGGGCTAAGATTCGGTTTCTTAATTTTCTTGAAAACAAGAAAATAAATCTTGATTTTCTTTATCTTTCGTGTACACATCTAAGGCCCTGCTAACAAATTCTAAATGGTACCATTTAGTTTTGAACGCATTTGTCTGGCCTTTGACCTCGTTATTGGGCCTTGTGGTAATTTGAGCCCATCATGTTCTTGAACTTGGGTTGGGCCTTTGTGACTCGTATCACTTGATTTTCTTTTTCCTTTGTATACGCATCTAAGGCCTTGCTAATGAAGTCTTGAATGATTCCATTTAGTTTCATACGCATTTGTCTAGCCTTTGACCTCGTTATTGGGCCTTGTGGTAATTTGAGCCCATCACGTCCTTGAGCTTGAATTGGGCCTTTGTGACTCGTATCGCTTAGCATGTCGTGTTTCATTTTGGGCCAATAGAAATGCTCGTGTAAAATTGCTAGTGTTTTGGCAATTCCAAAGTGACCCCTAAGTGCACCACTATGGGCTTTTTCAACGAGCACGTTTCACAAAGAACTTTGAGGCACGCAAAGCTTGCCTTCATAGAATAAATAGCCCTCGTGCTGAAAATACTTTTCATAAGCACCATGCGAACAATTCTCATAAATTTCACCAAAGTCAGCATCAGATTTGTAAAGATCTTTGATAAACTCAAAACCAAGCAATTTAGAATCCATTAAATTAACAAGTGCGTACCTTCGTGATAAGGCGTCGGCTACAACATTTCCCTTACCCTTTTTATACTTGATCACGTACGAAAATGACTCCAAATATTCCACCCACTTGGCATGATGTTTATTGAGCATTGTTTGTCCTTTTAGATGCTTCAAAGCCTCGTGGTCCGAGTGAATTATGAATTCCTTAGGCCATAAATAGTGTTGCCACGTCTCTAGGTGATGCGATCCAGGTCGCATCATGTTACGACACAACTCGATGCTATCGAGATTGGCCTAAACTCGAAGGGCCCAAGTGAAAAATGAAGTTTTTAATTTCAGTTTGTCAATTTGGCTGCTGGAAAATAAGGACTTTGATTCATTAATTTTTAGTTATTTTAGTTTGTGTTTTTAATTATGTCATAGTTTGCACATCATTAATATGTGTTCGGCATTTAATAAAGTCATGCATTATGTAATTTTCATGTTAGTTAAGTTTGCATTATTAAATTAAGTCAAGTTAGTTTAATTATGTAACTTTCATGTTAGTTAAATTTGCATTTCAAAACTATGCATTTAAGTATCTTAGTTTAATAAATGAGTTGCTGGACATTTATTCAACTTATCTTAGATTTAATTAATAAGTGTTTTTGTTGAACTTTATTTAATAAGTGTTGTTCTTAATTGATCTAGTTCCTAGGATTATTTATTGATGCATAAATTAAGTTCTTTTAATTATGCTTCTTTAATTAAACTAGTTGCTGGAATAATTATTATATGTTTTAGTTCATTTATTTCAGTAAGTTTAATGTGTTTTATGATTAATAAGTGTTTTCATGTGTTTAATAAACTCATTTTAATGTGTTTATTGCAAGTGACTTTTCAGTTCATAGTGGTTACAATTCAAGGTTGTTTTACATTAAATTAAGTGGTTGTTCAAGTTATTTTCAGTTACAATTAAAGGGGCTGTTATAAAGGAAGTTTAAACATCATTAAAGGAGTTTTTAAAGAGCATTTTATGCCCTTTAAAATTCGATAGCAACCCTTCTTCTTCCAGCAGTTTTTGGAGCTTTCAAGAGAACTTAATTAAGCCTTAAAATGTCATTAAGAAGCTGGTTAAAAGATGGTGTCTATTCAGCTGGCCAAGGACAACTCAAGAGTCATTTTTAAGCCATTAAAGACATCTAATCAGCTGAATTGAAGTGATTTTATGGAAGGAGTTATTTGGTTCAAGCATAAGAAAAGACATGAGTTTTTATGGCACAATAAGTTGGATGTTCTTGACCATTCGGTTACCTTGTTCTAACATTATAAATAGTTGTAATCAGCCTTAAAAAAGGAACTTTTGCTGAATATAGATAAAATATTTAAATTGTGAGCTATCCAATTCTCTTTGTTCTTACGAAATTGATTTGACTTATCAAGCATAGCTTGTGGCGTCCATCTTTTCTTTGTTGCTGAATTTATCACCTTTGGTGTGGCATTCAATATACCTTTGGTTCCTATCATAGTTGATAGTGGGTCAAGGTTCCTTGCTGTTTCTTTAAACTGAAAAACACCTAAGAACCATTTTGAGACTCGGGTCAACAATTCATTATTGCTGGTTCATTCTAGGTCTTAGCCAATTAATTTGTTATTGTTTCCTATTTATTTTGTTTCTTACCTTTGTTTGAAGCCATTATCTCTATTTTGTTTCTTTTAAACCAAAACGATTCTATTCTACTCAATTCACGATCGGGCATCACTAACGACTCGAATCAATCATGAAATGAGTTCGTATCAAATTGGTATCAGAGCTAGCAAATTTGGAGTAAGAATCGACATTGTCGGCATTACGGTATAGTAATTTCTCAAAAAAACTCAAAAAACAATTCAAAAAAATTTGAAAAAAAATTAGTTTCCATTCAAACTCAAAAGATTGGATATCAAGTTGTGAAAAAAAATTCGTAAAAAAAATTGTAAAAAAAAGCTAGTTTTGAAATCTTGTTTTGTTTGCTGCCCAAATTTTAGTCATTACTACCTTCTACTATTTCGCCACACCCAACCTTTTCATTTCTGTGTTTCAAGCCTACCTTTCTTTGTCCTACAATATTCTTACGAAGCCCAAACATCAAGTTTGTAAGCTGACCCACAACAACTGCCTATTAAGTTTAAATAATTCCTAAGAACTTAGAGAGGAGGAGTGAGTGAAAGAGGCAAGAGAGAAGTGAGTTTATTGAGAAAAAAAGCAAGTGTGTGAGATTTTTTGTGAGTGGATAGTTAGATTCTTTGTTGTGAGTTCTTAAAAAATGTCACGAAGTCTGAAAAAATTCAGACAGGGAGTTGGATTCCGTCCGGTAAGAATTATTGGAGGAAGTGTGCCAGATTCTACACTCCAAGCCTTTATGCATGAAATGGAGCATCTATTGATCGAAAACTCAAACTCATCAAGAAATGATTGGATCGTGTCGAAGAGTGGAGTCATCGAGCAAGAACCCAACGGGAGCAAATTTATCCAAATGAAAGGAAGGAAATAAGATCATCAAGGAGACGAACATTCGACGAATATGTGAAAAGAGACCTTATCCAGATTCCTATTCTTCAAGGAATTTAGGCCAAAATAAATCCAGCTATGAGTTTGAAGCCTATCAAGGTAACGAACGAGAAAGCACAAGTCATTCTTCGTATGCATCAAAGTATTCATCTACGGAAAAATCCTTACGAAGAAGTGAATGTGGTTCGTATAAAAACTCATCCATGGAGGTTTATTCACAAAGAGTTGATCATGACTCTTATGAAGATTCTTCCACTTCTTTCCAATGAAAAGTCTATTGTTCTGATTCTTTTGTATTATCTCTATTTTGTAATAAAGTTGAGAGAAGAAAAAGAGAGACGAGAGAAAAGATTGGAGAAAGAAAAAAAGAGTCTGAGAAACAAGTGTTGTTGAAAATGAAAGAGAATTGATGAGTGAAAGTGAGTTTTCAACAAACAAAGAGATTGTGAAAAAAGAAAGAGAAGTTGAAAAAGAAACGAGTGGAAAAGATGAAAGTCAACAAGAAAAAGCGAGGAATGTTTTTACTAACTAATCTGTGAGTTGTCCTTGTATTGTTTCTTCTTTCCAGGTTTCTAGAGATTCAAATTACAAGTTTCAACTTCATTACCTTCCTGATGAGAGACGATTCCATTGATCGAAAAAGGTAAGGTTCAAGCGCTTAAGGTAAGCAAGGTGATACGAGATCAAAGGCCCGACAAATGCGTTCCAAACTAAATGGGACCATCCAGGAGTTTGTTAGTAAGGCCTTAGATGCGTACACAAAAGAAAGGGAAATCAAGATTTCAATATTGGGAATCTTGGTCCAAGACACCAAATCTTGCAGCCAAAGCGCATTGGATCTCCATTACGAGCATCAACGATTCAATTTCGGTAGGAGATGGATCACAAGCCCAAATTCTTGAGGGCAAGGCCCAATAAGAAGATTCCAAGCCCAATCAAGAAATCCACCCATACTTAGTTGAAATCAGGCCAAATTGTCAAAGTGGCCCAAGTTGTAAAGTTTTATTTTATTTATTTATTTTATTTAGTTTAAATTTTTATATTCAGTCCAAGAGTCCCAAATAAAAGACCCTTGGCCGAATTTCCATATTAAAATAATTAGGAGTTTTTTTTAGTTTTAGTTTTAGTGTTCTAATTAAATTAGGAAAACATTTGAAAGGCCTATTTATATGGCTTGGCCAGCCACCCTACTTAACATTACAATTACATTGAAAATTTCAGATTTGATTTGAGTGAAAATTCTCTTTGAGTTCTTCAAGATTTTCTCTTGAGTTTTCTTTAGAAGTTGTTTTAACAATCTTTTTGATTGTGGGAGCCATCTTCAACCTTCTTCTTGCCATTGATATTCTTTGGAGGGAGATTAGAGCCGTTTGAAGGGAGTTGTGAGATCTTTCGAGATTTCAAGGCTTCTTAGGACTTATCTTTTAATTTCTTACTGTCAATTCTTTCTTTATTTCTACTTGTGCTGAATCATTATCTAATCTATTTTCTGTTCTTATTGTGTTTTCAGCCTTTTTCTATCTTAAGGAATCAGCCCAAAAATCTCCAATTTCTAGGGTTTTTCCATACTCTTTTTGGGTGAAATTAGATTGTCGAAATTTGGGGAAAACTATCTTGGTGTTCAATTGGGCAGAATCACAATCTCCTTGAGGGTTTCAAGAACCCTAACACTTATTTCTATTCTCAATTTGATTCTTTGCTGATTTGGGGATTTTATTTCAGATCTGAAAATTCAAAATCTAATCTTTTAATTTTCTGTTTCGTTTCAGATCTAATTGTTTAGGGTTTTCGTAGAAGTTTCTCGTGACTTGGCAACTCGATCTTGGTCCGCGCGCAACCCCGTATCATTTGGTATCAGATTTTGGGCGTTTTGGGTGTTCTTGGTTGATTTCTAAACTGATCTCTATTTTTTAAAGCATAAACGGCAGTTTTACCCAGAAAAATTGTTTAAAAAAAATTCATTTGAGTGGGTAAACGTTGTCCGATTGATCTGAAATTTTACATACATATTTTTGGCACTGTGATTGAATATAAAAAATTATTCCCGCAAAACAATCAGTCAAAAAGTCAAAAAAATCAAAAAATACGAAATTCAATAAAAAATTTTAAAAGATTTAGCGGGTTGAATTTGGTGACCAAATTTCCAGATCAAAAATTCAATATATAAGGACACTCCAGATTTAATTTCGTGATTTTTGGAGATCGGGAACACCTCGAACGAAGTTGTCAAGTTACTCCGCAGTTTTTCGGGTTTTCTGTTTTCAGCAATTTTTATTGATTCTTAGCTGTAGGTTTTCATTTGTTTCCCTTTATTCTTCCTTTACGTTATCTAACACCTTCTTGTTTCTTGTGTTAGTAGGATTTAAACGTGTGCACAACTTCTTCCTCGGTGCAACACGAATCAATTGGTGTCTCGTCAGTTTTTGGCATCCTAGTGCAAATTAGGATTCTTTGGTAGTTTGGTTCACACTCTCTAATTGGTTGATATAAACTCTGATAAAGAACTCACAAGATTGAATTCAACCTCATTGAGAATTTGATTTTTTCTTTTTGAGTGATTAACGGTGAGGTTTGATAACTTTTATTTTTGAGTGTTGAGTGTTTTACAGGTTTTAAAAAAAATGTCTACAGGTGATAATACTAGTGACATATTTAAAAAATTCCAACAACAGTTGGACGAACAGGCTGCTGCACTTCGAGCGTTGACTGCTACTATCAATGAGGTGCGATTGAATCAGAACCTCATCCAATCAAAGAAGATAGGGATAACCAACCCCAAAGGCGCGGCCCTCGACGTGTCACTAGAATGGATGATGATTTTCATGATCGTGGGCAACCTTCTTTGGCAAAACCGAAATTCACAATTCCCCAATTTCGTGTAAGAATGATCCTGACGCTTATTGTGAATGGGAATCTAAGATTGAACTTATGTTTCGGTATTATAAATGTCCGGATGATGAAAAGGTAGCGTTAGCAACACTGGAATTTTCTGATTATGCATTAAGTTGGTGGACTCAACTTGGGGTAAACCGCCATCGGAATTATGAAGGTGAGATTTCGACATGGATGAGTTGAAACAGATTATGCGTAAAAGGTTTATTCCACCTCACTACTATAGAGAAATTAAAACAAAGTTGAGAAGACTTATCCAAGGTAGTAGGACGGTGGATGAATATTTTAAAGAGATGGAGATGCTCATTCAGAGAGCTAATGTGGAGGAAGATGAAGAAACAACTATGGTTCGATTCATTGATGGTTTGAACAGGCCGATAGCTAATACATTGAGGCTACAAACTTACATTTATTTGGAAAAGCAGTTCACAAAGCCATTGAATCGAGCAACAATTAAAGGAACAAAGGTTTGGGTCCTTCTCTACTTCACAATATTATCGAGGTAACAATTCCAATTCTGATTTTAAAAGTTCAAACCACCTTTTGTTACTAACAAGTCTTCTTTGAGTAATGGAAGTAAACAATCAGATTGGAAAAAAGGGGCTCCTGCAAAAACGCAAACACCGTCTAAGCAGCCCAATTTAGGTGATTCGAGTGCGAAGAGGACTCGTGAGATTGAATACTTTAAGTGCAAAGGGCGTGTCATTATAGTAGAGAATGCCCTAACACGAGATTACTTCTTCTAAAGATAACGGTGAGTACACTTCTGACTCTGATAATACAGATCCAGATATGCCAGAACTTGTGGATGACAGTGATAATGGCGACGAGTTGGTCGAACCACCAAAAGAAGGGGACTTTGCTAATTTTCAATGCCTTGTAGTTCGTCGAACCCTTAACATTCAGATGAAAGATGATGAGAACCAAAGGACCAATATTTTCCATTCTCGGTGTTTTATTAAAGGTAACTTATGTTCACTCATTATTGATAGTGGGAGTTGCTCGAATGTAGTGAGTAGTTATTTGGTGGATTCTTTAAAGTTGCCTGTACCAAACACCCTAAGCCATATCACCTTCAGTGGCTTAATGAATGTTCCGAAGTTAAAGTTACGAAACAGTCCTTGGTCACTTTTAAACTCGGCAATTATGAGGATGACATATGGTGTGATGTAGTCCCCATGCATGCGGCACACTTGCTCCTTGGACGACCTTGGCAATTTGATCGCGATGTTACACACCAAGGTAAACTTAATCGATACTCCCTTGTATTTAAAGGCAAGAAATTCACTTTTGCTCCTTTAAATCCTACTGATGTATATAAAGATCAATTGAGGATGATAAAATTTTGTGAGGGGGTAAGGGAGAAAGAGCAAGTACAAAAGACAGAGAGAAAAGAGGCTAATAGTAGTGGAAAAAGTTAAAATTTAAAAAGCCCAAAGGTGAGTGAATCCTCTAGTGGTAAAATGAGCGAAAAAAATCTTTTGCAACAAAAAAAAGATGTGAAGAGAGCCCTACTTAGTAAACAGCCTTGTATCCTTGTGAGGTTTAGGCAAAATTATTTATCTTTATCTAACATTAACGAAAATTTGCCTAGTGTGTTTCAATCTCTTTTGCAGGATTATGAGGATGTTTTTAGTGAGGCCCCTAAAGGTTTACCACCTTTACGAGGGATAGAACATCAAATTGACTTATACCCGGAGCTTCAATCCCAAATCGACCAGCCTATAGATGCAATCCCGAGGAGACAAAGAATTGCAAGGCAAGTGGAGGAATTACTAGACAAAGGTACATTCGTGAGAGCCTAAGTCCTTGTGCTGTCCTGTCTTATTGGTGCCAAGAAAGATGGTACGTTTCGTATGTGTGTTGATTGTCGCCCAATCAACAAGATAACGTAAAGTATCGACACCCAATCCCTAGACTTGATGATATGCTTGATGAATTACATGATTCAATAATATTTACAAAAATTGATTTAAAAGCGTTATCATCAAATTCGAATGAGGAAGGGATGAATGGAAAACAGCCTTTAAAACAAAATTTGGATTGTATGAATGGTTAGTTATGCCTTTCGGCCTTACTAATGCACCTAGTACATTTATGAGATTAATGAATCATGTTTGAGGCTACATTTGGTAAATTTGTAGTAGTTTACTTTGATGATATTTTAATTTACTCAAAGTCATTAGATGATCATGTTTTCCATTTCGAACCGTTTTGGATATTCTACGAACTGAAAGATTATTTGCCAACCTTGATAAATGCACATTCTGTTGTGATAAACTAATATTCTTAGGTTTCATAGTTAGTGCTCAAGGTATTCATGTCGACGAGGACAAAGTTAGGCAATTAAGGAGTGCCGACTCCTAAATCGGTAACTGAGGTGAGATCTTTCCATGGTTTAGCCAGTTTTTATAGACGATTTGTGAAAGATTTCTCTACTATTGCTGCCCCATTGACTGAAGTTATAAAGAAATCAGTGGGTTTCAAATGGGGTGAAACCCAAGAAAAGGCCTTTCAAACTCTAAAAGCTAAGTTATGTTCTGCTCCTTTGCTTAAATTACCTGATTTTGCTAAAACTTTTGAACTTGAGTGTGATGCTTCAGGAATTGGAATTGGCGCTGTTTTAATGCAAGATAAGCAACCTATTGCTTATTTTAGTGAGAAATTGAATGGTGCACAGTTAAACTACTCGACTTATGACAAAGAACTATTAGCATTAGTTCGTGCACTTCAAGTATGGCAACATTATTTGCTGCCCTAATGAGTTTGTCATACACACAGATCACGAATCTCTTAAATGGTTAAAGGGACAAGGTAAGTTGAGTAAAAGACATGTTCGATGGGTAGAATTCATTGAAACATTCCCTTATGTGATACAATATAAACAGGTAAAGATAATGTAGTTGCAGATGCTTTGTCTAGACGATATACTTTAATAACTACATTGAATGCTAAAGTCTTAGGGTTCGAACATATTAAGGAACTATATGATGATGATGCTAATTTCGGCCATATCTATAAGAATTGTGGACATACTGCTTTCGATAATTTTATCTTGTAGATGGCTTTCTTTTTTGTATGAACAGGTTATGCATACAAAGTGTTCCATGAGAGACTTATTGATTCATGAGGCCCATAGTGGAGGTTAATGGGACATTTTGAGTGGCCAAAACACTGGATATCTGCAAGAACACTTCCATTGGCCACATATGAAAAGATGTCGAAAGTATTTCAAGTGATTACATGCAAACAAGCAAAATTAAGTAAGCCTCATGGCCTTACACTCCTTTACCGATCCTACTTCACTTGGTAAATATCCATGACTTATTCTAGTTGCCTCAAATAAGAAAGAAAGATAGTATATTTGTTGTTGTGACAGTTCTCAAAGATGCACATTTTATTTCTTGTCACAAAACAATGATGCTACACATGTAGGCAGACTTATTCTTTAAAGAGGTGGTAAGACTTCATGGCATCCCTAAAACAATTGTTTCTGACAGAGATGTCAAATTTCTTAGCCACTTTTGGAAGGTATTGTGGGTAAGCTTGGTACTAAATTACTTTATTCCACTACATGTCACCCTCAAACTGATGGCCAAACCGAAGTAGTTAATCGGTCTTAGGGACTTTATTACGATCTGTTGTGGAAAGAAATTAGAAATGGGAAGAATGCCTACCGTTTGTTGAATTCCATATATAGATCTATTCATTCTACAACTGGTTATTCTCCATTTGAACTTGTTTATGGTTTTAACCCACTAACAGTACTTGATCTTGCCCATTACCACTTGAACACATTGTTAATTTAGATGGTGAACAGAAAGCTGAGTTGGTGAAATCCTTACATGAGCAGCTAGCAACGAATAGCCAAAACATATGATGCCAATACCAACAAAGCAACAAGGGCGCAAACGGGTTGTCCTAGAACCCGGAGATTGGTTTGGGTCCATATGAGGAAAGAACGATTTCCTGCAAGAAGAAAGACCAAGTGGACCCAAGGGGCGATGCCTTTCCAATACTCGAAGGATCAACGATAATGCCTATAAAATTGATCTACCGGTGAGTACAAGTAAGTTCTACTTTTATGTGGCTGACTTGTCCCCATTTGATTTTCAGATTCGAGGTCGAATCTTTTTGAGGAAGGGGGGAATGATACGAGATCAAAGGCCCGAAAAATGCGTTCCAAACTAAATGGACCATCCAGAGTTTGTTAGTAAGGCCTTAGATGCGTACACAAAAAAAGGAAAATCAAGATTTCAAATATTGGGATCTTGGTCCAAGACACCAAATCTTGCAGCCAAAGCGCATTGGATCTCCATTACGGCATCACGATTCAATTTCGGTAGGATGGATCACAGCCAAATTCTTGAGGGCAAGGCCCAATAAAAGATTCCAAGCCCAATCAGAAATTCCACCCATACTTAGTTAAATCAGGCCAAATTGTCAAAAGTGGCCCAAGTTGTAAAGTTTTATTTTTATTTATTTATTTTATTTAGTTTAAATTTTATATTCAGTCCAAGAGTCCCAATAAAAGACCCTTGGCCGAATTTCCATATTAAAATAATTAGAGTTTTTTTTTAGTTTTAGTTTTAGTTTCTAATTAATTAGGAAAACATTTGAAAGGCCTATTTATATGGCTTGGCCAGCCACCCTACTTAACATTAACAATTACATTGAAAATTTCAGATTTGATTTGAGTGAAAATTCTCTTTGAGTTCTTCAAAGATTTTCTCTTGAGTTTTCTTTTAGAAGTTGTTTTAACATTCTTTTTGATTGTGGGAGCCATCTTCAACCTTCTTCTTGCCATTGATATTCTTTGGAGGGGAGATTAGAGCCGTTTGAAGGGAGTTGTGAGATCTTTCGCCGATTTCAAGGCTTCTTAGGACTTATCTTTTAATTTCTTACTGTCAATTCTTCTTTATTTCTACTTGTGCTGAATCATTATCTAATCTATTTTCTGTTCTTATTGTGTTTTCAGCCTTTTTCTATCTTAAGGAATCAGCCCAAAAATCCCCAATTTCTAGGGTTTTTCCATACTCTTTTTGGGTGAAATTAGATTGTCGAAATTTGGGGGAAAACTATCTTGGTGTTCAATTGGGCAGAAATCACAATCTCCTTGGGGTTTCAAGAACCCTAACACTTATTTCTATTCTCAATTTGATTCTTTGCTGATTGGGGATTTTATTTCAGATCTGAAAATTCAAAATCTATCTTTTATTTCTGTTTCGTTTCAGATCTAATTGTTTAGGGTTTCGTAGAAGTTTCTCGTGACTTGGCAACTCGATCTTGGTCCGCCGCGCAACCCCGTATCACAAGGTAAGGAGTTTTTAGTCAATGAATCATG
>NW_024403150.1:0-23285 GCF_007990345.1 Gossypium hirsutum | reverse complement strand
TACAAGAGTATAACTATTCATTCATTAATAATATTCCATCCTCTTAGTGTAACTTGAGAAACAAGTCTAGCCTTATTCACCACTATGTTATCACTCACATCTAGCTTATTCCTAAAAGCCCATTTAGTTACCTATAGTAGATTTATCATAAGTTCTTTTATTGCATGTTAAAATAACTAATGCAATTGTGTAAGTGTACACGTCATTCAAGTAATAAAGTGATAAGTAAGTATCATCTCCATAGGGATCGAAAATTGGTAAGAAATTGAGTATTAATTATAATACTGTTAATTATACTAAAATATCAGGAAATAATCTCAGAGTGAATAAGAAACTAGAATAATGAATTACTGAAATTAAATGATCAAAGAATTGATATAGCAAGTAAAATGATTTGGCATTCACAGAGAATATCAAAAGTATTTCTTTGTTGAATGAATAAGGTTGGAATCATTTTAGGAGAATGTTCATATCAAGATAATGCCATGACAAAATATTGTCTAATCTATTGTCCAGAGATTCGCTACTGGACCTGCCTTTTTCGAATAGTAGATTCTTAAACTAAAAATCTAAGTTCATGTACGTCACAGAACTTGGGATTGATAACTGCAATGAAACGCCCTCTCTGTACAACTTGCAACATCTATGTTTAGAGTGCTACGAATATTCTGTCGAAGTGTTCGCTTGCATCAACACGTTCAAGATCCAGTATTCTTAACCTTTTTCAAAATTAAAAAACACCTAAGAACACAACATACATTCAACTATGTCTAGAGCTTGCATGCATGTACCTTAAAATATGCATAACTCGAATGTAAACAGTGATATAAATAATCTCAAATCCTAGGCATTAAAAATGATAAAAAACATTCACCCAAACAACTCCAACCAGAAAAGTATGGGTGGAAAAAGTAAACATCAAAGGAGAATTATCCATCAACATTTCTCAATTAATTTCGAATCACAGAAAATTCAATATAGAAAAATAAAGGTAAACTGCAGGAAGTAATTCCACACTCCAGCTTCTCTTTTTATCTTCCAATTGCATGTGATCCAAATAGATTTTCTTCCCTTCCTCATGTCTGTATTTTGCTCCTTCTAAGCTGCTACCATTTTCTTTCTCTTAGAATTCTCCAATGGAGTTCTCTTTGCGCAGAGAAGAGAATTGTTGTCACCAGGTTCCTTTCTCATGCTAATTCTCCTTCTTTTTTTTTAATTCTCTCTCCTTCTTTTATTCGGTAAATCTACCCCACCTTAGCACACATTTTTCATTCCTCTTTTCAGGTTGTTTGTTCTGGTACACGTCCAGCTGGTTGAGAGTGACATGGATAGAGTGCTGAGTCATCTTCCCAAAATTGCCATGGCAATTCTGTGGTAATCAATCTTACCAATTGCCATGACAATGTTTCACTTCCTTATTTTTCTTTCTACATCCTCTTAGTCCTCTTCTTTTTACCTGCCACCTGTGTTCACACAGAACCACACCTTTCCTTCCCAAGTGATAAAGTAACAAATAATGGCCAATGTAAGTGCAATCCAAGCTTTGTTATGCAATGTTCTAAGAGTATCATCTTTCAACTAGGGTTCATACTTTACTTCTCTCAAATTGATTTAACTCTTCTTGCATAGCCAATATCCAATATTCATTCATTTTAATGCTTCTTTGATATTTTTAAGCTCAATGCATGAGAATAAATGCAACAAAATTACAAGTATTTTAAGAGAAGATCTAGTAGTTACCCCTTTCAATGAATCTCCCAATATCTTACCATCCTTATATAGTTGAATCTCTTGGATGAGGACTTCCCTTTCCTCTATTGTAAGCTATTCATAGAGTATCTTGTGTTTTTTCTTGATCTTCTCACTTGATGATTGATCATCTTTTTCATTATTATTTAAAAAATTTATGCATAATCATCATCAAACCAAAGAATCTTTTCTAGGAGGAGGGTTAGAGTCATCAAAAACATGTATAGACTCTTCTACTACTAAATTTCTTTTGTTAAACACTCCAAAAAAGCTTTAGAAATTTAAGAATAACCAAGAAAAATTCCTTCATCACTCTTTGCATCAAATTTACCCAAGATTATCTTTGCCATTTTTTAAAACAAAACACTTGCATCCAAAGGGATGAAAATAACTAATGTTAGACTTTTTATTTTTGAAAAGTTTTATATGGAGTTTTCTTTAAAATAGACCTAATCATTTACTATATTAACTACATAACAAGCGGTTTTGTGGCTGCCGTCCAAAAAATATTTTGATAATTTATTTTCACAAAGGCATGGTTCTAGCCATTTCTTCTAAAGTTCTATTTTCCTCTCAACAACTCCATTTTGTTGATCTTAGGTGTAAAAAAATTAAGGCTAATTCCATTTGAGTTGCAAAAATTTTTCAAACCCAAGATTTGAAATTCGGTTCCACGGTCACTTCTAACACTAGTGATAGAGTAACCTTTGACATTTTGATTCATTATTCATTTTGAAAATGTAATGAATTTTTCTAAAGCTTCATCTTTAGTACTTAAGAAAAGAACTCAAGTAAACCTAGAATAGTCATCAACAATTAGAAAAGCATATTGTTTCCACTCAAGCTAGTTGTCCTAATTGGACCAAACAAGTCTATGTGAATTAATTGAATAACTTTACTAGTTGATATATCATTAATAGGTTTAAAGGAAACTCTTTTATGTTTACCCTTAACACATGCATCACAAACTTTATCTAAGTCAAATCAAATTTAGGCAATACTCTCACTAAGTCAATTTTAAATCGTTTATGCAATATGCTCGTGCAAGCATTCCTAGTTTTCTATACCATAACAAGTAATTATTCTCATTTTTAACAACAAGGCATATGAGTGAATCATGCAAATCTTCAAAATGCACCATATAAACATTTCTTATCCTATGTCCTACAAGCGTAATCTTACTAGACACAATGTCAACTATTTTACAACCATTATATTCAAAAATGACATTGAGACCACTATCACACAATTGACTAATACTAAGTAGATTATGCTTAAGTCTCATTTCACTCCTTGAGTCTCATTTCATGAGTGAGCAAAAAACCAATTAGCTCACCTAATGAAAGAGTCTCCAAATTTTTAGTTTCCTCTATGGTTGTAACTTTGGCATTCTAAGACAAAGGCAAGCTTTTAAGCATTTTCTGGACTACTTCTTCATTGGGATAGGTTCTTTTATAGAATTTGAGCTCATTGATGATGATGGTGAATCTATCGGACATAGCTTTGATGTCCTCCTCGGGCTTCATCGTGAAAGTCTCATAATTGAGAGTGAGAATTCCCACCTTTGATTTCTTAACTTGATTGGTACCCTTATGAGTGACCTCCAATTTGTCCCAAATTTCCTTGGCATTGGAACATGAAGAAACTCTACTATATTCATCTGGACCAAGTGCACAAAGATAGTGTGCATGGCCTTGGCATTGATTTGTATGTTTCTCCTATCTCCTCATTTCATTCCTTCTTGTTCTTTAGAATTACCTTCTCTCCTTCTGCTTTTGAGGAATAGATGGACCATCCATGATGACATCCCACACAACAAGTTCGTTGGCTTGTATGAATAACATCATTCTGGTCTTTCAATATGAATAATTTGTACCATTGAAGTAAGGAGGTTTATTAACGAATTGAGACTTACCAACCATAATGGAGTTGGAAGAAGATGTCATCTTGTGCAGTTGAATAGAAGAAAGTTGAGCTACCTCAAGGATCTTTTTTTGGCTTGTTAGATCGTCTTTTAGAGACAAGCTTTGATACCAATGTTAGCCCGATTAATCAAATTAAACTACCAATAGGGGGTGAATTGGCTTTAAAAAATTTGGTGGAAGCAAGGAAAAAATATGAAACAATGAACATAAAGATTTAAAGCGGTTCAAACCCCAATTCCTACACCACTACCTTAGCTTTCCACAACTAAGGATTTCCCAAATTCATTAATTTGTTCAACCTTTGAGGACAAGGTTTAATATTACAACTCTCTTAAAATTTCTACCCTAAATCTTAAGATAAACCCACTCAAATAATTACAAAGAAGCACACTAAGAAATAATCCTAACAAGATTAGAAGTTTCCAAATTAAGCACAAAAAGACAAGAATCACTTGAGCAAAAGAAAGACAATAAGAGCTCACAAGTGTGTACAAGAGAATTTTGGAAGTATTGAGTACAAATGTTAATTGATTGATGATTTTTGCTTGAATATGTTTTCTTGTTGTCGTAAGAACTTTAGAAGATGGTATTTATACCTCCTAATTTATTTCGAATTGTTGAGGTTGTTGTGATCGTTAATAGAGCTGTTGCAAATATGCAAACCAGAGCATTTAATACACCTACAATAGCGAGTATCAAAACCAAATAAAAATGTATTGATATTTTTTTTGTAATAAATGCTAAATTTAGTGACCACTAGAGTTTAAATATCAATACCAAAACAATTTTATTGATACTTTATGAAAAGGTATCGATATCGTATTAAGACTTTGTAAGTTTTGGAGAAAATAGAATTATCAATGCTTGGCCAAAAAGGCGTCGATACTTTTGGCCCGGAGCAATTATGACTTGTTTGAAAGGTATTTTAACTTGATAAAATGATAAAGGACTTTCTTACTTAGTCAAAATCATTTTAACTTGATTTTAAAATTGTTATAAAAATTTTCTAAGAATTCAAAATAGATATTCAAAATTTTATCTCTTAGATTTCAAAATGAAAAAAAATTCATTTTTTTTCAAATTTGTTCAATTTTAACTTTTATTTAGAAACAATTTCAATTTGTTATATCAAAATCTTTTATCAAATAAAGTGTTTAGGTAAATGTCGAATAAATGGTGTCATTTGAGGCATATTGGTATAAATGATTGAATGTGTTTTAAATATAGTAAGATGGTATGTTTTCTATTGAGTTTATGCATATTTAGGTGTGTCCAAGACACCACTTGAATTGGTATTTGGTTTGTGCATGAAAAAGTATTGAAATACTTCTTTTTTGGTTATTTGACAGGAAGTATCGATCCCTTTTGTTAAAGTATTAGTACTTTACCGAATGAACAATACTTTTAAATGTATAGAATGTTAAAATGGTATTGATATCAAATTGGAGTATCGATAATTTTAAATAAGTTCCAGTACACAATCTCAGCTATCAATACTAGTGATTATGTATTTGTTTTATAAAAATCGTGCAAATAAAAATATATAAAATCAATGCGGTATCTTCAAGCGAACAAGTCAAATTGTAGTATAGTTTTAGTGTTACAACAGAACACAGGGATGTATTCCGAAGATCGTACCCAAGGGAGTGAATTAAATCTAACTATATTTTCTACACTAGCGGTCTAAATAGTAATCACAAAATTCATATTACGATAAAAAAAAGAAAGGATTAAGATTGTAAAAATAAAAACTAACTACTAAAACAAAGTTAACAATCGAAAATCTCTCAATTAACAGACATAAGATTAACTTGCTTCAGTGTTGCAATTAACTCCAGAATTTGGGTTTTATTAGGGAATTAGTTAATAATTAAACAATATTACTCTCGACCTCTACTGCTTAACTAATCGACCAGTACACGCTTATCTCTTGACCTACTTCTTGACCGGGATAAATCCACAATTTACTCGATAAACTTATCTCTCGACCTCTTTTATCCTATATTACTTCTTAGGTTCATAAATCTTAGGGTTTAAACGAACATGAATTTATACCAACTAACTTTATTGGAAACCCTAATTCTTTCGTTAATCACTCCCACATCCACTTGTTAATCTCCCTATCGATTTGGCCACTCAGAAACACAAGCTCCATATTTTCTAAAACCAATTAATCATGCACAAACACACAAATAAATTAAAACAAGAAAATGATAGAAATTGCTTCGTTTAATGAACTTGATACGCTCAGAATCACAAAATCTTTTGACAGTGATTGAGATATCATTGATTGCAAACAAGAAACGAAATTAAAATACGAGAAATATTTAACAACAAAGAGAAAGAAAATAAGTCGTGTTTTAAAATAAACTAAACTAAAATAAAACCTACACTACTAACTAAAACCCTAAAATGGCTTGGCAAAAGCTCCCTAAGCCTTGTCTCAACTTAACTATTTATAGACTGAGTTTAGCAGCCCTAATTAGGTCAAATATAAGCCTTAATGATATAAAATATGATTTGTGTTTACAGAAACACCCTCACTTAATTTCTGCGCATCATCACCCCTGTTTTGCGACACACAACGTCGAATATGAAATTTTGAATTGGTTCATTGTGTTGCAACTTCAAAAGCTTGTGTTACGATTCAGCTATAATTTCTGATGCTTTTGGGCCTTCAAAAAGATATCTTGCACACTCAATTAAATAATTAAAACCACCTTAAGACCGATATTAGCCCAATAGGCCAACTAACTCGAAATAATGCTTAAAAATGCTTATTTTTCAATATTTTTAATCTAAACTAAGAAATGCAAAAATGCAATAAAATAAATTAAAATGCCTAGAAAACAAGCCCGTTAAGTGTCTAAAAGTACGCAAATTTATGGCAGATTAAATACCCTTATATTTAAATTGTTGCTTGTCCTCAAGCAAATGAAAAAGAAAAATAAAAATTAAAGAAAACAAAAAGAAAAATGCAAAGATAGTGTACTCAAGAATGCTCCATACAAGAGACTGGATTTGAGCAATGTTAAACAAAATGTTATGCATAATCCTGTAATACTAATGCGATATGTAATTAACTCCCTATTTTTAATGTCAGACAGATTAGTTCAATAAATTACAAGGCAAACAAATTAATGAATGTATATCTACCTAACCATTATTACCAATGGCATGACATCTAAGTTCGTGCTGAGACCAAGAAAAAAGGATCAAGCGAGTATATCTTCTACTCAGAGTTTCATTCATGGTTCATCAAGAAAACTGATTTTGGCTCAAAATAAGGTACTAGGGAATTCATGCATCGGGTTGGCTTTTTAGCTCTAATGTATCTACCAAAAAATGCATCGAGTCAGCTCAGGGTTTCATTCATGGTTCATCAAGAAAATTGGTCGGCTTAAAAATTGTTTGAATTATAATTGGAGTAATTATAATTGTGCGTCGACTCTGCGTCCATCGCTGCCTATGTTGGGAAATGTACCCATATTGTAGTAAACATGTAATTGTTTTCTATGTATTTGAACGATGAATGAATAAATAAATTTAACTTCACATTTTACTATTATGTCTTTTGTGTTTCTTTCTTTCATGTTTTGCATGCATAAAAAATTTGTGACAAGAAAATATTAGTACATTGATTGTCTAAGTTCAAACTGATTATAAGTGACACTGTAAGAACATTTACATTATGAAAAAGACAACTAACTTCAGTAGATAATCTAAACGAGTTTGTAATCCCGTAAAATAATCAAAGTGAGCATTTGATTCAAATGCTTAGAAGGATTATTATGTCGTCTACAATTCCAATTGAGAAGATGGCTAGTCTTGGCTATCAGAGCAGTTGACTCCACGGGTAGAGACATAGATGTATTCATTCAAAACATAATACATTAGACTGGACCCAAGATGAATTAATTTTGAATCCGTTTGTGAATTAATTCACTTGTGACATTAATGGTGTTATTTACCTAAATTCTGAGTTAGGCATTGACCATGTGTATGTAACTCATGTACTTTGATATAAGTGAAAGCCTATGCTCTAAAGTTGATTGCGCCCATAGCCGGTATGTTGGGCACATGACTTGTGTATGGCATGGTTTTACTAGCAACAATGAAATTAATAGGTCGATTAAAGAGTTAACAATATCCTCTAATTGGCATTGTGTGGATTGATAAATATGGAACGTGGTCACGGGTTGCTTGTTCTCAAATGAGCAATTTATCATTCATTTGGTGATAATGATCATATTAATCATTAAGAAGACACAGTGGTGACAATGAGATAAAATAGGATTTTATTGAGTGAACATATTTAACTTAAAGGAATTAATGATTTCATATAAGGGTAACGCACACATGACGAGGTCATTGGACAAAGCAGTTGGTTGAATTACTTTTTTAAAGAGTATATAATAATTTTTTTCATAATTCTACTTCTTGTGGACTAACTCCATGATTAATTAAATTGTAAATTATTGGAACGATGCCTTTGGATATGACTGCAATTATTAGAGCCTAATTGTATATGTTCGATTGGTCCTTACGCTCACTCAAAAAAAGCTCAATCGGACTGCATTTGAGTCAGAAGAAAATTCTACGACTTTGGAAATAATTTAATTGAATCGATTTATTCAATGTGAAATTAAATTAGGCAATCGTAAGAAATGTTCAATTAGAGATTTTGATTAAAAATTTTCTTAAAAAATTAATTTTGAAAAATCTCAATGATTTTTGGGAAAATTAATTTTGATCAAGTAAAATTAAATTAATCAAATTAATTAAAATTTATATAATATTTTTGGAAATTAATTTTCAAGTTAAAAAATTGGTTCAATGAGTCATTGAACTTGAAAATTGAGCCCATGAACCCAAAACCAAGACCGAGACCCAAAAACTGGTCGAACCAGACCTGTATCTGAAACTGGGCCAATGGTCCAACCGGTGGCTGAACCGGACTGATCGAGTCGTCAGTAGGCCCAGAACGAATTGGCTCGGGGTGCTGTAAGGCTGTCGCACCTACGATGGCACCACTAGACATGATGATGCCAGCGACGACAACGACGACATTCTGATGGTCGACGGGTGGTCCTTCGTTAGTTGACCAATGGAGGAATCACACTCCACTCGGACCCTACCGGATAATTTGATTTCAGATTAACTATTCTAAAAATAATATTATTTTAATAGATTTAATTTAATATGTAACACCCCGAACCCGAGACCGACACCGGAGTCGGACACGAGATGTTAACAAACTTTGAAAATTTTTCCAGACACTGCCCAGTCTGAGTACTAGTCGCTTCAAAAATCATATCTTGAGTTTCACAACTCGAAAATCAGTTTTGTGATTTTTCCCTGAAACTAGACTCATATCCCCACCTATGTATTTTTTTCTAGAATTTTTGGTCGGGCCAATTAGTACAGTTTATTAGTCAAAGTCTCCCATGTTACAGGGGTCGACTACACTGACCTTTTCCCATTACGACTGGGATATCTCTCTGCACAGAGCTTCAATACTGATGCCGTTTGTTTCTATGGAAACTAGACTCAGAGAGGAATCCATAAATATATGGTATGACCCCTAATTATCTCTGGTCAATTTATAGTGAATTTCCAAAGGCGGAACAGGGAATCCAGAAACTGTTCTGGCCCTGTTCCACAAGAACCCGAATATCTCTTACTGTACTGTTCCTATGATTGTTTCGTTACTTCCATATGAAAGTAGATTCATCAAGGTTCGATTAAATAATTTATTCACTAATTAATTCCACTCCTACGAATTCTTGTGATTTTTCCAATCCACACCACTGCTGCTATCAGCTGCTGTTTTCAAAGTAAACCTTACCTAATTTGGGGTTTCATGGACCAACTAGGGCCTTGTCATACATAAGCCCACATATGATCATACTTAGCCATTCTAGTGGCTGATCATTTGCTCAACACTTCCATTCCAACTATAGTTACATCATGAAACCATCTATACATTCATAAATACGAATGGTCTAATGCCATACTCCACTTCTACAAGCCATTTTTGCATGGCTGTACACTTATACATTTCATAAAGTACTCGAAAGACAACAATGGGTAGTCCTATACATGCCATATCAAAATTCAACCAAAATAGTACCCAAAAGAGCCTTTGATAGTGTGGGCGACTTCGACTTCAAGATCCCGAGTCCGATAGCTGGAGAACCAAAAATCTATAAAACAGAGGAGCAATGTAACGAGTAAGCAATTTATGCTTAGTAAGTTTGAGCAAGGAATTCCAGCATGCACAAAGAATAGCACACATTTAGCTAAACGGAATATTTCATAATACGCAATTTACCGATATCAAACTTGCTTCACAACATTAACAACCCTTATGTACATACACAATAAACTAACTTGGCCGAAGGCCGGTAGCTCGTTTATCAACTGAGCGAACATTTATTTGTAAGGGCTCGATTAAATTCAACACATACGTAACATATCCCAATATTGGGATGTTTTTCGAGTATTAGCTGGAATTTTACAGCAAGCTCATTCATTTCCAAATCACGTACCTTCGGAATTTAACCGGATATAGCTCCTCGTTCAAGTGCCTTCGGGACATAGCCCGGTTTTAGTAACTCACACAATGCCTTCGGGACATAACCCAGATTTAACAACTCGCACGAATGCCTTCGGGACTTAACCCGGATTTAATAACTCGCACGAATGCCTTCGGGACTTAACCCGGATTTAATAACTCGCACGAATGCCTTCGGGACTTAACCCGGATTTAGTATCTCGCACAAAGGCCTTCGGATCTTAGTCCGGATATATTCACTTAGCACAAAGCCTTCGGGACTTAGCCCGGACAGCATTCAATTAATCATGCACATTCACATTTCATTTTCATTTGCGAAACTCAAACACAAGACACATATCGTCCTTGCACATTCGGCTCAATAGCCACACATAGAGCATGATTTAATCACATTGTAATTTAAGCTCTCTTACTCAAGAACTTACCTCGGGTGTTGTCGAACGATTCCGCTAGCTATTCAACCACTTTTTCCTTCCCTTTATCGGATTTATTTCCCCTTTGCTCTTGAGCTTAATCAAACAAATAAATTGATTTCATCATTTAGGCATCAAAAAGATGAACACAAGGCACTTAGCCCATATTTATACATTAGACATTAAAGTCTCATACATGCAAAAATCATGCATCAACACAACATATTAGCTAATTTCTTTCCCCTTGGCCGAATATGCATGTCTATTTTTGGGGTCGATTTCAACACTTAATACACACATATACACACTAGTAAAGCATCCTCCCCCTTTTCATCAATTTAACACATGCATTGCTCATTAACATGCAAAGTTACATTCGGCCTCAGCACACATCTTGCTAGCCGATTCTTCTCCATTTAGCAACCAATGCACATATGTGCTCACACAAAAAAATGCTAAAAAGGAGGTTCAAGAATCATCAAGCCATCATCACATGCATCATTAACAAGCTTCATATTTTGCATGCAATGGCATTAACACAACCTCCACCTAGGCCGAATCTTAACTCATCCTCTTGCCTCATCACCACAACATCAAACATCAACCAAGAATGATGCATCCATGGTCAAGTGCCATTTCCATCACATAGCAAGATTTAGACCATGGGCTAGGTAGAACTCAAGCTAACAACTAAAACATGCATGCATCTCATGGAACATCATCAAACATACCTTAGCCTAGCTACATGCATGGCCGAATCTCTTCACCTTTCTTCTTCTTTCCTCCTTAAAATTTTTGGCCAAGGATGAACCAAAGGATGAGAGATTTTTTTTCTTTGTTTTTCTTTCTAATTTAGGCTAAAATGAAGGTGAGAAAGGATGAACACAAAATTTTCTCCTTTCTTCTCTTTAGCTCACGGCAATGGGGGGGCAACCACACATTTTTTGTTTCTTTTGTTTCCATTTCTTTATTACCCATACTCCTTATTTTATTCTTCCATTAACAAAACATGTTTCATGACATGTTTTGCCCATCATTCCTTGTCATGGCCGGCCACTACTCATTAGGGGGGGAAATTTGACATGCAAGTCCCCCTTTGTCCACATGCACTAATAGGTCCTCACACATTGACCTATCACATTTTAGAATTTTCTCACATAAGTCCTATTAACTAAATTCACATGAAATCAACCAAATTGAAGCTTGAAATTTTCACACATTCATTATTACATATTCTAGACAATAAGTATCACATTCAAACATTTTAGTGACTTGGTTTAGCGGTCCCGAAACCACTTCCCGACTAGGGTCAACTTTGGGCTGTCACAACTCTCCCCCACTTAAGAAATTTTCGTCCCCGAAAATCTTACCGGTAAATAGGTTTGGGTATCGTTCTTTCATCGAGCTCTCGGTCTCCCAAGTTGCTTCCTCGATCCCGTGTTTGAGCCATAACACCTTTACTAGCGGAACTCTTTTGTTTCGCAACTCCTTCACTTCACGAGCTAGGATACGCATCGGTTCTTCTTCATAGCTCATGTCGACTTGAATTTCAACCTCTGATGGGCTAATTATATGCGATGGATCAGATCGATAGCGTCGAAGCATCGAAACATGAAAGACGTCATGAATCTTTTCAAGCTCCGGGGGCAAAATCAATCTATACGCAACCGGACCAACTCGTTCAGAGATTTCGTACGGCCCAATGAATCTTGGGCTCAACTTGCCCTTACGGCCGAACCTGAGTATCTTTTTCCAAGGTGAAACCTTAAGGAACACTTTGTCTCCCACCTGATACTCGATGTCTTTTCGTTTCAAATCTGCATACGATTCTGACGATCCGTGGCTACCTTCAGACTTTCACGGATTACCTTTACTTTCTGTTCAACATCTCTAATCAAATCAACTCCAAAAATTTTACTTTCACCGAGCTCGGTCCAAAACAATGGTGTACGGCATTTACGACCGTACAAAGCCTCGTAAGGTGCCATCTTAATACTTGATTGAAAACTATTGTTGTAAGCGAATTCAATCAAAGGTAAATACCGTTCCCATGAACTACTGAACTCGAGGATGCAACATCTCAACATATCCTCAAGTATCTGAATTATCCGCTCGGATTGACCATCGGTTTGGGGGTGAAAAGCAGTGCTAAAATGCAGCTTGGTACCCAGAGCTTCTTGCAATTTCTTCCAAAATCGTGAGGTGAATCTCGGATCTCTATCCGACACGATAGAAACAGGTACCCCGTGTAATCTCACAATTTGATAAACGTACAATTCAGCTAGTTTATCCAATGAAAAATCCGTACGTACGGGGATGAAATGAGCCGACTTAGTCAGTCTATCAACAACAACCCATATCGCATCCTTCTTACTTGCTGACAAGGGCAGTCCGGACACAAAGTCCATTGTGACTCGATCCCATTTCCACTCGGGTATCATGATCGGCTGGAGTAATCCTGAAGGCACTTGATGTTCCGCTTTCACTTGTTGACATATCAAACATCTCGAAACAAAGTCGGAGATGTCCCGTTTCATACCATGCCACCAAAATTGACGTTTCAAATCGTTGTACATTTTCGTACTCCCCGGGTGAATTGACATTCGGCTACAATGGGCTTCGTTTAGAATCATCGAAATGAGTTCCGAATTCCTTGGAACACACAAACGATTTCTGAACCTCAAACAATTATCATCATCAATTTGAAACTCCGATTCCTCGTTCGGAAAACACTTAGCCCGTTTTGCAACCAATTCATCATCGAATTTCTGAGCTTCACGAATTTGGTGAGTCAATAATGGTTTAGCTTTTAATTCAGCTACTAACACACTGTCTGGTAGAACAGACAAATGCACGTTCATCGCTCGTAAAGTAAACAATGACTTCCGGCTTAAGGCGTCCGCAACCACGTTAGCCTTTCCCGGGTGGTAATCAATGACAAGCTCGTAATCTTTCAACAACTCAAGCCAACGTCTTTGTCGCAGATTCAAGTCTCGTTGAGTCATCAAATATTTGAGACTTTTGTGATCCGAAAATACATGGCACTTCTCACCAAACAGATAATGTCGCCATATTTTAAAGCAAACACGATGGCAGCTAGTTCGAGATCATGGGTCGGATAATTCCTCTCGTGTGGCTTCAATTGTCTCGACGCATAGGCCACGACTCGACCTTCTTGCATCAATACGCAACCCAACCCAAGTAGGGATGCGTCACTATAGATGACAAACTCTTTACCTGATTCGGGTTGCACCAAAATTGGAGCTTCAGTCAAATGAGTTTTCAGTTGGTCGAAACTTTTCTGACATTTCTCCGTCCACTCGAACTTAACATCCTTTTGAAGTAGCTTCGTCATTGGTGTGGCTATCATCGAGAAACCTTTCACAAATCGTCGGTAATAACCGGCGAGCCCCAAAAAGCTCCGAACTTCAGTAACATTTCTCGGAGGTTTCCAGTCAAGTATGGCTGAAATTTTGTTCGGGTCAACTCGAATACCCGACGCGGATACCACATGACCCAAGAAGCTAACCTCTCTTAACCAGAACTCACACTTACTAAACTTAGCATATAACTGCTTATCCCGCAAAATTTGCAGCACTAGCCTCAGATGCTCAGCATGTTCGGTCTCGTCTCTTGAATAGACCAAAATGTCATCAATGAACACCACTACGAACCGATCCAAATACGGTCTGAAGATCCGATTCATCAAATCCATAAATACTGCAGGGGCATTAGTGAGCCCAAACGGCATCACTAAGAATTCGTAGTGACCATATCTCGTTCTGAAGGCAGTTTTGTGAATATCTGAATCTCGGATTCGCAACTGATAATAGCCCGATCTCAAATCTATTTTGAGAACACTGAGGCTCCCTTCAGTTGGTCGAACAAATCATCGATGCGCGGCAACGGATATTTGTTCTTTATCGTCACTTTATTCAGCTGACGATAGTCAATGCACAACCTCATGGTTCCGTCCTTCTTTTTCACGAACAATACTGGTGCACCCCAAGGTGAGAAACTTGGTCGAGCGAAACCTCTATCCGTCAGTTCTTGCAACTGAGCTTTCAACTCCTTTAACTCGGTTGGTGCCATACGATACGGAGCTATCGAAATCAGCGTAGTCCCTGGTACAAGCTCAATACCAAACTCTACCTCCCGAACAGGTGGTAAACCCGGTAATTCTTCCGAAAAAACATCCGGGTATTCACAAACCACCGGCACAGATTCGGGTTTCTTTTCTAATTCTTTGTCACCAAGTACATACGCAAGGTATGCTTCGCACCCTTTTCTTACATATTTCTGTGCCAACATTGCTGATATTACAGCTGGCATCCCCTCCAAGTCCGCAGACTCAATTCGGACTACTTCGTTATTTGCGCATCTCAAATCAATAGTCTTGCTCTTGCAATTCACAATCGCATCATGCGCGGTCAACCAATCCAAACCAAGGATAACATCAAATTCATCAAACGGCAAAAGCATCAAGTTCGCCGGGAAACAGGAACCTCGAATTTCTAGGGGACATTTCTTGCACACTTTGTCGACAAGCACGTAACGACCCAAGGGATTTGACACCCGAATTACGAACTCAGTAGACTCAATAGGTAAAGTCTTACTGGAGGCTAAGGTTTCACATATGTAAGAATGAGTAGAACCGGGGTCAATCAAAGCAATTACATTAGTATCAAAGAGAGTGAATGTACCGGTAATAACATCAGGCGAAGAAGCATCCTCGCGGGCACGTATAGCATAAGCTCTAGCAGGCGCACGGGCTTCGGATCTGGTTATATCATCTCTAGATCCTCTTGACCACCACTAGCATTGCCCATATTTCCAGATGATCTACCTCGAGCAGTGGTAGCACCCGGTCTCCCACTCTGATTTGTATTCTGTCCCGACAACCTCGGGCAATCTTTAATGAAGTGGTCAACTGATCCGCATTTATTACAGGAGCGGTCAGCAAAATCTACAACTCCCCGAATGCCATTTACCGCAATATCGGCATTTCGTCCTGTCTCGACGTTCATTCCCAACACTGGCGACCGAAGTGCCTCGTGTACCCACAGGGGTCGATCACGATCTCGTCCAAAAAGGCCCGAAGTGCCTCTAAACTGGCCCGCATCATCTCGAAATCTCTTCGATGTCTGTTGAAGAGACCTTCCCGAGGATCTTTTACGAAACTCTCCAGTTCCCTCATCAACTCTTTGCTTTTCTTTTCTAAGCTCTTCGGCTTTACAAGCTCGTTCAACAAGTACCACGAACTCTCGTATTTCAAGAACGCCAACGAACATTTTTATATCTTCATTCAGCCCATCCTCGAAGCGTTACACATAATAGCTTCGGACGAAACACATTCCCGAGCGTATTTGCTAAGTCTAACAAATTTTCGCTCGTAATCAGTAACCGACATGGAGCCTTGCTTAAGCTCAAGAAATTCCTTCCGTTTTTGATCAACAAATCTCTGACTGATATACTTTTTCCGAAACTCAGTTTGGAAAAACTCCCAAGTTACTTGCTCTCGGGGCACAATAGAAGTCAGAGTACTCCACCAATAGTAGGCAGAATCACGTAGCAAGGAGATAGCACACTTTAGGCATTCATCGGGTGTACAAGATAGCTCATCAAGTACCCGGATAGTGTTGTCCAGCCAAAATTCAGCTTGCTCGGCATCATCGCTATCCATAGCCTTAAATTCAGTAGCCCCATGTTTTCGGATTCTGTCAACTGGGGGCTTATTTGACCTTATTTGGTCCGTTACCGGTGGTATTGTAGGTGCGGGGGTAGTATTTGTCGGGAATGGAGGTTGTGGAACAGCCATATTAGTTCGAATGTATTGGTTAAACCAATCATTCATCACGCTATAGAATGCTTGTCTAGCTTCATCATTCTGATTACTAGCATTAGGTTGAGAGTTTGCCGGCACTGTCCCTTGTGCGGGAGCAGGCGCTACACTCTCAAGATCATCAGCTACCTCTCGGTCACGATCGGGATCCATTACTATAAATAAACACATTTACAATTGTCAGAAATCACCACACTATCAAGTAATCGCATAAAATGGCATGTATAGCTAGACCCAAAACATTACGGTAGTCCTAGAATCGACTAAACCGTAGCTCTGATACCAATAAATGTAACACCCGAACCCGAGACCGACACCGGAGTCGGACACGAGATGTTAACAAACTTTGAAAATTTTTCCAGACACTGCCCAGTCTGAGTACTAGTCGCTTCAAAAATCATATCTTGAGTTCACAACTCGAAAATCAGTTTTGTGATTTTCCCTGAAACTAGACTCATGTCCCACCTATGTTTTTTTTCTAGAATTTTTGGTCGGCCAATTAGTACAGTTATTAGTCAAAGTCTCCCATGTTACAGGGTCGACTACACTGACCTTTTCCCATTACGACTGGGATATCTCTCTGCACAGAGCTTCAATACTGATGCCGTTGTTTCTATGGAAACTAGACTCAGAGAGGAATCCATAAATATGGTATGACCCTAATATCTCTGGTCAATTATAGTGAATTTCCAAAGGCGGAACAGGGAATCCAGAACTGTTCTGGCCTGTTCCACAAGAACCCGAATATCTCTTACTGTACTGTTCCTATGATGTTCGTTACTTCCATATGAAAGTAGATTCATCAAGGTTCGATTAAATAATTTATTCACTAATTAATTCCACTCCTACGAATTCTTGTGATTTTCCAATCCACACCACTGCTGCTATCAGCTGCTGTTTTCAAAGTAAACCTTACCTAATTTGGGGTTTCATGGACCAACTAGGGCCTTGTCATACATAAGCCCACATATGATCATACTTAGCCATTCTAGTGGCTGATCATTTGCTCAACACTTCCATTCCAACTATAGTTACATCATGAAACCATCTATACATTCATAAATACGAATGGTCTAATGCCATACTCCACTTCTACAAGCCATTTTCGCATGGCTGTACACTTATACATTTCATAAAGTACTCGAAAGACAACAATGGGTAGTCCTATACATGCCATATCAAAATTCAACCAAAATAGTACCCAAAAGAGCCTTTGATAGTGTGGGCGACTTCGACTTCAAGATCCCGAGTCCGATAGCTGGAGAACCAAAAATCTATAAAACAGAGGAGCAATGTAACGAGTAAGCAATTATGCTTAGTAAGTTTGAGCAAGGAATTCCAGCATGCACAAAGAATAGCACACATTTAGCTAACGGAATATTCATAATACGCAATTTACCGATATCAAACTTGCTTCACAACATTAACAACCCTTATGTACATACACAATAAACTAACTTGGCCGAAGGCCGGTAGCTCGTTTATCAACTGAGCGAACATTATTTGTAAGGGCTCGATTAAATTCAACACATACGTAACATATCCCAATATTGGGATGTTTTCGAGTATTAGCTGGAATTTACAGCAAGCTCATTCATTTCCAAATCACGTACCTTCGGAATTTAACCGAATATAGCTCCTCGTTCAAGTGCCTTCGGGACATAGCCCGGTTTTAGTAACTCACACAATGCCTTCGGGACATAACCCGGATTTAACAACTCGCACGAATGCCTTCGGGACTTAACCCGGATTTAATAACTCGCACGAATGCCTTCGGGACTTAACCCGGATTTAGTATCTCGCACAAAGGCCTTCGGATCTTAGTCCGGATATATTCACTTAGCACAAAGCCTTCGGGACTTAGCCCGGACAGCATTCAATTAATCATGCACATTCACATTTCATTTTCATTTGCGAAACTCAAACACAAGACACATATCGTCCTTGCACATTCGGCTCAATAGCCACACATAGAGCATGATTAATCACATTGTAATTAAGCTCTCTTACTCAAGAACTTACCTCGGGTGTTGTCGAACGATCCGCTAGCTATTCAACCACTTTTTCCTTCCTTTATCGGATTTATTTCCCCTTTGCTCTTGAGCTTAATCAAACAAATAAATTGATTTCATCATTTAGGCATCAAAAAGATGAACACAGGCACTTAGCCCATATTTATACATTAGACATTAAAGTCTCATACATGCAAAAATCATGCATCAACACAACATATTAGCTAATTTCTTTCCCCTTGGCCGAATATGCATGTCTATTTTGGGTCGATTTCAACACTTAATACACACATATACACACTAGTAAAGCATCCTCCCCCTTTTCATCAATTAACACATGCATTGCTCATTAACATGCAAAGTTGCATTCGGCCTTAGCACACATCTTGCTAGCCGATTCTTCTCCATTTAGCAACCATGCACATATGTGCTCACACAAAAAAATGCTAAAAGGAGGTTCAAGAATCATCAAGCCATCATCACATGCATCATTAACAAGCTTCATATTTTGCATGCAATGGCATTAACACAACCTCCACCTAGGCCGAATCTTAACTCATCCTCTTGCCTCATCACCACAACATCAAACATCAACCAAGAATGATGCATCCATGGTCAAGTGCCATTTCCATCACATAGCAAGATTTAGACCATGGGCTAGGTAGAACTCAGCTAACAACTAAAACATGCATGCATCTCATGGAACATCATCAAACATACCTTAGCCTAGCTACATGCATGGCCGAATCTCTTCACCTTTCTTCTTCTTTCCTCCTTAAAATTTTTGGCCAAGGATGAACCAAAGGATGAGAGATTTTTTTTTCTTTGTTTTCTTTCTAATTTAGGCTAAAATGAAGGTGAGAAAGGATGAACACAAATTTTCTCCTTTCTTCTCTTTAGCTCACGGCAATGGGGGGGCAACCACACATTTTTTTGTTTCTTTTGTTTCCATTTCTTTATTACCCATACTCCTTATTTTATTCTTCCATTAACAAAACATGTTTCATGACATGTTTTGCCCATCATTCCTTGTCATGGCCGGCCACTACTCATTAGGGGGGGAAATTTGACATGCAAGTCCCCCTTTGTCCACATGCACTAATAGGTCCTCACACATTGACCTATCACATTTTAGAATTTCTCACATAAGTCCTATTAACTAAATTCACATGAAATCAACCAAATTGAAGCTTGAAATTTTCACACATTCATTATTACATATTCTAGACATAAGTTCACATTCAAACATTTTAGTGACTGGTTTAGCGGTCCCGAACCACTTCCCGACTAGGGTCAACTTTGGGCTGTCACAATTCTTACAGATTTTATCAACTATAACCAACTTGTCTAATGGGTTCGACACTCTAATAATATCTTCCGTATGTTCAACAGGTATGTTCATACTAGACGCCAATCTCATGCAGATATATGAATGCGTAGACCCCAAATCAATTAAAACAACAACACTTATATTAAAAAGATAAGGTACCCGTAATAACATCAGGAGCAGTGGCTTCCTCTCGGGCACGTATGGCATACGTTCTTGCCGGGGCTCGAACTTCTGATTTTGCAGCGTCTTTAGTCACGACTCGACTGCCACTAGCACTCCCAGGGTATTCGGAGGTCTACCTCGTGGAATGGGAGCATTCGACTTTAGAGCTATTTCCTCATCTTTTCAACTCGTTCCGGGCAGTCTCTGAGAAAATGATCAGAGAACCACATCTAAAACATGCGTCGTTTTCATTCGGCACTCTCCGAAGTGAAATTTGTTGCAGCTCTTACACTTGGGTTTTAAATCATCTACACTCCCCACACTGTAACCATCAGGGAGGAAGACTTTTGACTCGCGCTTAGGCTTCTGATCTACTCGAAGTATCCCACTGACGAAGTGAAGCGTTCATGTTGGCTCTAGATTTCTTCATGGAAAACGAGAGTCTTTTACCGCTAGGCCTCTTGCTCAAACTTGACCCTCTCTTTTAGCTTTTTTTTCTTTCATTATTAGTTCCTCGGCCTTATTGGCTCGACCGGCCAATTCGACAAACTCCGTATTTCCAAGATCCAATCAATAATTTGATGTCCTCATTCAGGCCTTCCTCGAAGCGTTTACACATTTCTGATTCAGTTTGGACCCATCAGTTGCGTACTGACTTATCGTACAAACCTCTCGTATCCGCTACAGTCTTGATCTTGTTTGGTTCCAGGAACTCCTTTCGCTTCGAGATCCAAAAACCGTTGGCTAATATTTTATTCTAAACTCTGATTAGAAGAAATCCCAAGTAATATTCTCTTTCGGCACTATCGAGGATATGATTTTCCACCAATTGTATGCAGTGTCCTTCAAAAGGACACAGCACACTTCAAACATTCCTCGGGTTGAACATGACAAATCGTCTAGCACTCATGTAGTATTCTCGAGCCAGAACTCGACTCTTTCAGCGTCATCATCAACTTTAGCTCTGAATTCCTCAGCCCCATACTTTCTAAGCTTATCTACCGGGCTTTACCAATTCTCACCGGTGCCATACCTTGTGGCACATCCTCATCTAGTTAGTTAGGGGGCAGGGGTGGTCTTGATATATTGGGGCGATTTCTTAGATAATCCCCAAACCATTCATCCATCATATCAAAGAAGGTAGCTCGGGCCTCTTCTCGACCTTCTAACATCAGCCTTCTACTACTAATAGATACAGCTCGCTGTATGGAAGCTGTAGCATGGCTCTCGGCTCCCTCGGACTCATCTTGTGCTTGATTGAAAGACATTTACAATATTCAAAATAATTTAAACAATTAGGAGACGTCACACTATCAACATTCAAATAATGGCATGTATAGTGACCTTTAACATCCTCTAAGGTAGTCCTAGAATCGACTAAACTGTAGTTCTGATACCAATAAATGTAACACCCTTCACCCGTACCCGACGCCGGGATAGGGTTCGAGGCATTACCAGGACTTTTCATTTTGAAATTTACCAAATTGGGTCACCAAGTTTTACTCAAATTTTAAGCTTTTCATCCATGAACACTCGTCCCTTATATAGGCCTTCAAGACCTATAACATATCAAGAGGCAGTGCGGGACAAATACGGGCACATTCGATTAACCTTAGGCTCCTCAGAAAATTTTCCTTAACATGAAGTGCCACACGCCCGTGTAGGTGGGCCGCGTGGACTCAAATGCCCGTGTGACTTAGGGCACGCCCATGCCTTTCAGTCGTGGGCGACACTGACTTATCAACACGGCCATGGCACATGCCCTGCTGTCTGCCGTTGACGACACTATCATTTTAACACGGCCATGGCGTACCCTCATGTGTAACACCCCGTCTACAACTTTGTGCCAAAATTTTAAGTGCAGGGGACACATGACCATGGCACACGCCCATGGAAAGGAACCGTGTGTCACACACGGCCCAGACACACGCCTGTGTGTCCAACCATGTGGACTCTATTAGGCTATTTTCCAAGCCTTTAGTCACCCCTTTCTACTACTTGTGCCTAGTGGTTACCAAGTTTGAGAGAAAACATAATTTTCACTTGTAAATAATCTTAATGAAAATAGTTTTATGAAAACCTCATATCATTGGTTTCAAACATAAATGGTTATTTCCCCTTTAGTGTTATGGGTTCCCTTGTTACTTTAATCCATTCGAAATTAGCTCATTCATGTGACTCATCGCCAATTGATAGCAACCCATCATTTGTAATTAAAATCATGCATAAAATCGTAGGTCATAGTCTACTTAAATTAAGCCAATTTTCATGGCCATATACGAAGAGATAAACATATTTTTACATGCCTTCATTTGGCAAATCAAATGACACATATAACAAAATACTCAAAAAAAATGTTATACATGCCATTGAACAAAATAAACAGAGTCTTATACCAAAGCTTTTTTAGTTGATAGTGTGTTGACTCTCCAATTTTCTTCCAGTCCTTATGAGTCGTCGAGCTCTGTGAGACAGTGAAAAAGAGAGGGGTAAGCATTTTCATGCTTAGTAAGCTCGAAAAACCGAAAAGTAAACTTACCGAGTAATTAGCATACATCCATATTTAAATCATGAAACCATCAATTACGAAACGGTTTCCTATCACATGCACTCAATCAATGAGTTAGCTACATATCAAAGCATCATGTAATTTATGTAGATGAGCTCATCATTCATCACCTTGTTGACATACATCATATTAATCCCGTTGAGTTTCTAGGAGATATCGATGGAATACCCATTATCTGTCAATTCTTACGAATGATCATTTCACATATATGCACTCCCACGAACCTCACATCTCATGGAAGGATTACCAGTCCAGGCTAAATCCCCCATATCATGAACTTATAATGTGATGTCGGGATTACCAGTCCAGGCTAAATCCTTTATAATGACAAACACCCTTAATGATCTCGATCTGAATTACCAGTCCAGGCTAAATTCAGACCCTAATCGGATTACCCGTCTGGGCTAAATCCATAATGCACAATTCTTCGGAGGCTTGATCATTCAAAGAACACTCGTCAGGGCTAGATCCTTTTCATACTTGAGATCACGAATTACCCGTCCGGGCTAAATCCTTACTGCAACACATGCAGGATCTCAGTTCACATGTCAATGAGGATTTATCCATCAAATTCCCTTTTTCAACTCAACCGAGACAACTTTCACATGTTATCATCAAATATGAATTTCTATGATATTTCATACCAATAATAAATGCATTCATCATGCATTCATAATTCATAAAAACTACATATTAGGGGTTTCTT